>NW_007041091.1:0-44794 GCF_000164805.1 Carlito syrichta
GCACTCCAGTCTGGGTGACAGAGTGAGACTCCAACTCAAAAAAAAAAAAAAAATTTATTTATAATTCAAATAGGTAATTTCAAGCAGTACTTTGTAGTGGCAGGACAAGGACCTCTGAAAATTCTGTCTCCATGAAAGCAAAAAAAACATGGTCAAAAATGGTCAACATCAATTTTTTCAGAACTCTGGAAATTAATCCAAGGTTTGCAACAATACTAGGAGCACTTATTCAAGTAAAATGACTGAATCTTGGTAAGAACAATGAGCCTTATAACTCTGTCTATTGTTGTTTTGGTTACACTGGGTCTTCTCAAGCTTACTTTTTTTGCATAGGTTTCAGGCCTCTGAAATCAACTCTGATGAGCCTCTCATCTCCAAAATAGTATTAACTCATGGTATCTTTGTCAACAGGGCTGTTTGGCCTATTAGATGGTACTGGCACCGTGGTTCCGACTGTACAGAGGCTCACAAAAATGATAGGGACCTAAAGCAGAGAATTATCCAAAGCATACAAATAAAGCTTCAAAGTCAACATTAATAAGGATTTAATAAAATGTCTGAGAAATATAACATTATAGGCCTACTCCTTCAGCTGTTAAAATTAGTGTTTATGAAGTTTTCATTATATTGTCAAGTTATTTGTGGATTACATTTTTTTTTCACTTTGCAAAAATTCCTGAGTATTTCACTTTGCAAAAGTTTGAGATGATCTCCAAGAAACAATTGTTAATTCTAAATTAAATGAGCCACTGAGAGTAAAGCAAAACAATTTCAAAGTAATATGATGAAATTCTTTTTGAAGTAGAACATGGGTACATTTTTGTATGTTTCATGTGATACAAGGGCCCCAAAAATCAGAGTCCTAGGACCCAGGGAGATATTAAGGGGACCCCGGCTGTAAGAACTAAGGGCTTTACAAATGTGGTTATTGTGTTGTAGAAAAATCCATTAACTAACTCTGAAAAATCTACAGAAAAAATGTTATTGACCCAGAAGGTCTTCAGCTAGGAGCCCCTGAACCACTACCTCAATGATTCCCAAATCCACCCAATCACCCAATTGCTGGGTAAGGGGTCAGGGTGGAGTCTGGGAAAATGGTGTCTTAGCCAGATGCCAAGTGATTCTGATAACTGGCCAGGTTTGGGAACTACTAGATTTAAACCAAAGGTCCTCCCATCTCATCTCATCTCATCTCATCTCATCTCATCTCATCTCATCTCATCTCATCTCATCTCATCATTTCATTTCATTTTGCCCTTGGTTGCCCTTTTGGACAAGAACAGCTGATCACTCTCCTCCCGACTGCATTTCTTCATGAACTTGACTGCTGCCAAGTCTTTCTTAGGCAGACAGATAAGCCCAAGGCCGTTCATAACACAGTCAAACACAGTGTTGTCTGCTGTCTTTTCCTTCCCAAATCTCTCCAGCTTATAATTACTCTCTTCCCAAGACGCCTTCTCCCCTCCTCTCTCATTCTCTGTATCTTCTTTGAATTTCCTTCTCGCTCCAGATGCTTGCTGGAAGATCTCTTCTCTTTCTGTTCCAAGTCACAGCTTCTGCAACATGTTTTATATTCTAGTTTTGCAATAACGGGCTGCAGCAGTGACTTCAGAGTTAGCAGTGCTATTACTGCTACAGGCCAAGAGGCTGGAAAGAGGAAATACATCGTGTTATATCCTCCTGAGGCCACCAGCAGAGCTGTTGCTGGGGTGAGGGTAGGGAGGTAGAGAAGAGAGAGGCTTACCTTTGCTTTTCTGGGCACTTTACCTTTCCTTGGGCAGGAAGTCAACTGGATGGACAGAATGATGGAGCCAGGTGGGACCTGACTCTTCACTAATCCAGGCCAGAGGTTGGGAGGAGGTTCTCTGTTGGAAATGCGATGTGTTGGTAATTGTAGCAAGAGTCTTATCCTGGCTGCAAAGGCCAAGGAGGCTGCCTTTCTTCCCTAAGGGAGGCCTTCCCCCTGGAGGTCTCTGTGCTTGGTGGATGTGTGCAGGGAGAATGCTCTGGAATTCAGTATTTGCCAACGAGCCATGGCAGACCTCAGAAACTGCAGACTTAATTATTTTAATGGAATGCGGTGAATTATAGATAGATGATTAAAATGAAATGTGGAATTTTTTCTTGCATAAGATATCCATCATGCTCAGGTTCTGCCTAATAACAGCACAGCAGCAGCTATGCTTTACTGAAGCGCTGTTCAGTGTGTGGCCAGTGGTCACGTGGATCAGAATCACCTGGGGGAGGAGGGTGATTATTAAAAATGCAGATTTTGGGACCTGAGGCCAGCAAGGAGAATGTGTGGGTGTGAGGCCCAGGAATCTGCATTTTTGGCTACACTCTCAGGTGATTCTTAAGAACACCAACGGTGGCTCAGCCTGTAATCCTGTGCTTTGGGAGGCTGAGGTGAGTGAATTGCTTGAGCCCACGGGTTCGAGACCCCCCTGGGCAACTTGGCGAGATCTCATCTCTACAACAAATCAAAAAATTAACCAGGCGAGGTAGCGTGCGCCTGTAGTTTCAGCTACTTGGAAGGCTGAGGCAGAAGGATGGCTGGAGCCCAGCAGTTAGAAGCTGCAGTGGCCAGGAGCGGCCACTGCACTCCAGTCTGGGAGACAAAGTGAGACTCCAACTCAAAAAAAAAAAGAATCACTGAGTGTCATAAGCAGACCTTGAACAATTATCATAATACTATAAGAAAGGAATTGACAGAAGCAGGAAACTGCCAGGGGAGTGGGGGTGGGATTGGTACTTGAGGGAAACTGCCAAGGAAGGTAGGGGTACACCTCATCAACCAGGGTACCTGCCTAATGAACATTTGTATACCTAACCTGAATTGTACTCCACATCTTTAAAAAAAAAAGTCACTGAGTAAGAATCTATTTTGTGCTAGAAACTTCATCTGATTAGAAAAAAGTCTTCACAACAATCTTATAAAGTAGATATTTCCATTAAAAAAAGTTTATTTAGAAAATAAATTAGAGAGAGAGAGAGACAGGGAAGATTCACCTCCCCAAGGTACAGGAGGGGGCCAAAGCTTAAGAAAACATGGCCCAGTCATAGCTCAAAGAGCACATGACCACACCACAGCTTAGCAAGGCAATAGTCTATAATCTCCCTTTTAAAACTGAAGCTTAGAGAAGTTGAATAACATTTCTTTTCTTTCTTCCTTTTTTTTGAGTTGTAGGTCTCACTCTCTCACCCAGACTGGAGTGGAGTGGCACAATCACGGCTCATAGCAGCCTTGAACTCCTGGGCTCAGGTGATCCTCCTAAGTAGCTGGGACTACAGGTGCACACCACTACACCCAGCTAATTTTTTGATTTTTTTTGTAGAGATGGTCTCACCATATTGCCCAGGCTGGTCTCAAACTCCTGGACTCAAGCAGTCCTCCCACCTTGGCCTCTCAAAGTGCTGGATTACAGATGTGAGCCACTACACCTAGTCCTAAAAAGTTGTATAATATTTCTAAGGTCACACAGCTAGTAAGGGTAAAGTCAGGATTCAAGGCCCATCTAATTCTCAGACCTGTGACCTTTCCAAATTGCCCCCACAGAAGCCCCCTGCCTGCCAGGTCATCGAAGCAGACTAAGACAGCATTGAACGGGCACACGAGTGACCCTAGCAGAGGCCTGACTGTGGGAAACCATGGTGGTCGTGATCACTCCTTTCTGACAATTGCGGTTTCTCTCCGGTTGATTACTTGATTGTGGGGGCGTGCAGCTCCTAAGAGTCCATGCTTTTCCTCTACAGGTGCTGTAGCTGACCCTGGACACCATCTTTTTGGAAATTCTAATGATTAGAAGCAAAGTATGACAGATGCTATGGGGAAACCACCCGGCACTCATTTGCTCCCAACACTGGGGAGCTGTGTGCTTCGGGGAGTAGCCTGGCCCTGCTCTACCCTCCAGGGTGCAAATACTGATGAGCTGAATTATATCGGGAATGCCATTTTACCGGCCAGTGAATCAGCAATAGGTAAGTAACCCACTTCTCGTCAACGAGATTGTGAGAGAGTCGGCTGGAAGGTTCCTGCGACAGATTTCTTCCCTATCAAGAACCATCCAAGCTGTTCTACAGGAAGACCCAGGCTAACACCTTGCGTAGGGTCCCATGTGGGCAGAGCTCCTTGGAGTTGGCGTGGCTGTGCACGGAGAGCGGGCTTGACCTTCACACACAGAAACCCGTGCCACCTGTAATTTCCAATCCCACATTCACATGTTAACATCAGTCAAATAAAGATTTCTAAACGCAGAACTGTCTAGTCAGCACCACCTTTCTGATGAAACTGTGCTGCTCCCTAATTAACAAAAGCCAAATAGACTAGTGTCATCCTGAGTTAGAATTTATGCTGAAGTGCTCATAAGAAGATGAACGTCTTTGGTCTGAAATCATTGGAAGGCTCAGGAGGGATCTTGGCGACTTCCACGGAGCAGTCACAGGCCAGGGACTCTGAAGGGAGTGACCCAGGTTCTGGACTGATGGTGGCCCTTCTAGGTCGTTTCCACCTCAGACTCACATCGCTTTGTAAAGTCTCGGAACTTGGCTTTTGTTCTTTCTTCCTTGTGATTGTTAACTTCCTTGGGATGTCCATCCTGCATCACCAGTTTCCGCACCTGGCACTGACCTGTTAGTTTGTCAGGATGGGCACAGCTCTGGGAGTCAGTCTCTGTCCCTCCTAACTCCATTTTGAAGGAGGGTCTTCTGACTTCGTTACTTAAGGACAACCTTCAACTTCCTGGTAGTGCCTTAGCCTGAAGCCTGTTTAGAATTTTTCTTGAAGTTACAGATTGTTTTCTCTGAACATGATACTATGGGGAGAAACATAATTTCTTTTCTTTCCCTGATGGGTTTTTAGACACACTTTCCTGAAAACAAAAGATTGAAAAGAGAAAAACCAGCAGAAGTTTACTGATACATGCTATACCTGCCATGGGTAAGCTAAGATTTGCAGAGAGAATAAGTAAGCAAAAGTAAGCAAAGAGTTCATCCACTTTCCAAGGGAAGAAAAGGGTTAGATGCTTAAAGAAAGTATCAGCCCCAAATGCTTAGGGCTGGGGGTATATAAGGCTTTCTCAAAAGGGCAGCAAACACTCTTGGGAGAGATACTAAGAGGGCTGCCTCCACGGTGACAGTATGTTTCTCCTATCTCTGGCAGCCAGATTTATGACGGCCAGATTTATGGGTGGTCAATCACGTAGACAAAGACTGGACCAGTAGCTAGAAGACAAATTCTTGGAACAAAGATGTTAACGAAACTTCCCCAGTGAGGCCCAGAGAACTGGTTATTCTTTTAGTTAATGATTCTTATTGTGCATTTAGCATTGACTTAAGTGCATGAGCTACTGCCAGGCCTGTTCAAGATGACCAAAGTAACTCCATTTTTGGCTTTGTCCTTTCAGTACCCATCATGTAAGAGGGGCCTCAGTTCAAACGCATTTTTCTCTCAAGGCAGAGGCCTGGGGCCCTTGCTTAAATAGTATTTTAACAAAGAGCTGCAGATTCTCTAGTGACAAATCACCACATTGTATACCTAAAATATATACAATTTTTATTTGTCAGTGAAGAGAGAGTGTTCAGGCTTCCAAAAGGCAGGAAAATGAGAAATGCATTTACAGGAAGAGTAAAGTCTGCTCCCGGGTCCTCTGGGCCCGCTGTCTCTGAGTTGATGAGCAAGTGTTGTGATGGGGTCTCTCCATAGGTGGAAACAGGCAGAAGGACCAGTGTCTGTTCTTTGCTGTCCTTCCATCAGGCAAGCAGAGGGAGGGGCAGAGTGGACCCGTTTTCAACCTTCTTTGGCTCAACAATTCCCAGTATTTCCGAGAGGAGTATTTTGGTTTGTTTCCACTGAAAATAAGCAAACCATTTCCCATGGTTTTTGAAATGATACATTTCTTCTCCAATTAATGCAACTGTACAACTCAACGCAGAGAATGAGGAAATATCAAAGAGCACACACCCGGAAATACATCCCCGACCACGTGTAAGCCTGATGTCTGGAGGCGACCACTACTGAGGTTTCATTTGTGGGTTTATTTTCCATCTCCTTAGCCTAATATTATTATCACCCTTAAAATTATTACTACATATGTTATGATGATTGTGAGTGCTATTGTTGTTATTATTTTTGTTATTGTTCTTTTCATGGATAATTGTTGTCATTGTTGTTATACAACACTGAACAGTTTCTCCATTCACAAAGGATGCACAGTCTGAAGAAGATGACTAGGAGGGTTATCCTCAGGACCTGAATGCACACTGCCAGTCTCTGGCTGTCACTGTACTCTCTGGGGTCCCTTCCAAAATCGAGCCTTCTGAAGTGTTCCAAGTTCTCTTTGGAGGCTGGGGCTGTCTCATGCTTGCTGAGGAGATGTGAGAGGGTGATCTGTCCCTTTCTGAGCCTATGGAAAGATTTAGAAGCTCCCCCACCTCCCTGCTGCCATGATCCTAGCAACCGTGTGTGCAAGTCTGCAAGCTGAAGCTAGGGTCTCCTAGGACAAGCCTGTCCAAGTCAGCCTGGAGGACTTTCCACCTGGAATGGCAGAGAAGGGCTTCACCCTGCACTAGAACCTGCCCTCCTACCCCAATTTTTCTAAGCCCATGTAGGAACCTGGGACCTGTCATTGCTCACAAACAATACACAAGGATAGTGTCCTAGGGCTGTCTGAATCATGGGAGATGCTCTAAGTCTCATGTGGCCATGGAAGATTGGAACCATTTTCAACAGAAAATAAGCCCAGAGGACCTTAGGCTAAATGAAATAATCCAGGCACACAAAGACAAACCCCACATGACCTCACTTGTATGTGGAATCCCCAAAAGTCAAACTCATAGAAATAGAGAGTAGCGTGGTGGTCACCAGGGTCTGGGAGCTGAGAGAACTGGGAAGATGCTGGTCAAACGGTACAAAGGCTCAGTTATGCGGGCTGAGTGAATTCTGGAACTCTTGTGGACAGCATGGTGACTATTGTTAACAATATTCTGCCTGCTAGGCGTGGTTGCTCAAGCCTGTAATTCCAGCACTTTGGGAGGCCAAGGTGAGGGGACTGTCTGAGCCCATGGATTCAAGAACAGCCTGGGCAACTTGGTTAGACCTCGTCTCTACAATAAATTAAAAAATTAGCTAGGTGTGGTAGTGCACGCCTGTAGCTCTGGCTACTTGAAAGGCAGAGGCAGAAGGATTGCCTGAGCCCAGCAGGTCGACGCTGGGGTGGCCGTAAGTGTGTCACTGCACTCCAGCCTGGGCAATGGAGTGAGACTCCAACTCAAACAAACAAACAAACAAACAAACAACAACACTCTGCCATATACTTGAAATTTGCCAAGAGAGTACATTAAAAAAATGTGCTCATTAACATGAGTGTGGTCATTTTACAATGTGCATGTATATAAAATCATCACATTGTATACCTTAAATATATACAATTTTTATTTGTCAAATATACTTCGATATTAAAGCTGGGTAACCAAGTGAATAAGGTGTCAAAAAATAAAAAGTTGGGAATGGGGGTACATGACTGCAGCCCAGCTACTCAGGTGGTTGAGACAGGAGGATTGCCTGAGCCTAGGAGTTCAAGACCCGCCTAGGTAACATAGTGAGATCTCATCTCTGAAAAAAAAAAGCCTTCTCAGATGGGGTTTTAACCTGATCTGCTGGAGTTGAGCAGGTGATCCAGGCTGAAGCCAGTTAGGATGCTGTGGTAACCACAATCTAGCAGAGAATATCAGGAGGCACTGAGCACTGCCGAGGATAGCTTGTGGAGTCCTGCATTCTTGGTGAGGGGACCTGGGGGCTTACAGCTGATGAGCATGTAGTGTTGTCCCACAGATCTGCAATCTGACCTCAAGGCTGGAACTACTAGGGGCCTCCCTCGCTGCCTCCAGGCTCATCCTGCACCAATCCTACCCTACTCAGTAGTCAAGGTGGTCTTATCAAATATCAGCAGGTCTTCTCTGCTTGAAATCCCTCAAAAGGGCCCTTCAGTACCCTCTTGCCAAAGGAGGAAGTCCAAGCTGGTGACCTTGGCACTTGGCCTTTGGTGATTGGGTTCCTGCCTTCCTAGCTGGCACACCGGGTGTCCCCATGACTTCTCATCACACTGTGAGCTCTGTAAGGATGGGGAGCCCTCTGATCAGTTTGCCAGCCATAGGACTGAGGTCTCCAGTAGGAAACCTAGTTGGTCTCTGAGCTGGGAATCCCCAGTTCAAAGCAGGACATGGTAAGAGGGTCTGTGAGTGGGGAATGACATACTTGATAGGTTTTTATGGTAGGTCTAGCAGATTATTCTTACACTTAGAAGAGGAATTAAATACAGACAAAAGGATCTGAAGGAACAGATACCATTCCTAAGTTTCACCACTTGCGCTCCAGCTGAATTCCAGGAGATCAAATGGAACTTTGGAAGTAGTAACTCAGTCTGAGTGAACAGTTTCTTAAGACATAAATTTAGCATGGAGCCGGGCTCGGTGGCTCAGCCTGTAATCCTGAGCCTTGGGAGGCTGAGGTGAGTGGATTGCCTGAGCCCGCAGGTTCGAGACCCACCTGGGCAACTTGGTGAGACCTCATCTCTACAATAAATAAAAAAATTAGCCAGGTGTGGTAGCGCGCGCCTGTAGTTCCAGCTACTCGGAAGGCTGAGGCGGAAGGATCGCCGGAGCCCAGCAGGGGGAGGCGGCGGTGGCCGGGAGCGGCCACTGCACTCCAGTCTGGGCGACAGAGTGAGACTCCAACTCAAAAAAAAGAACAAAAAAATTTAGCATGGAAACCATCTAATCTCATGTAAGAACCAAGGTAAAGACCCATGTTCTTTTTTTGTGGGGCGGGGTTGGAACTCACTCTGT
Organism: Carlito syrichta; assembly: GCF_000164805.1. Classification (NCBI taxonomy): domain Eukaryota; kingdom Metazoa; phylum Chordata; class Mammalia; order Primates; family Tarsiidae; genus Carlito; species Carlito syrichta. The sequence continues at coordinate 8,842 of NW_007041091.1, forward strand.
CACTCAGACTGGAGTGCAGTGGCATGTGCCTGGCCACCGCAGCCTCAACTTGCTGAGCTCTGGTGATCCTTCCACGCTACCATGCCTGGCTAATTTTTTTTTTATTGTAGAGACGAGGTCTCGCCAAGTTGCCCAGGCGGGTTTTGAACCCACAGGCTCAGGCAATCCACTCACCTCAGCCTCCCAAAGTGCAGGGATTATGGGCTAAGTCACCGAGCCCGGCTGACACATGTTCTTTAACACAATGAACAGGTAGTCATCAGAGCTGTGAGCAGACTCAGATAATGGTTTCTACTTCTTGCTTCCTAGGACTGTCTTTTCTCCTCCCTCTCTCCCTCTCTCCCTGTTTATTATAGAGAAAAATATCAAAAATGTAGTTAAGTAAAACGAAAATAATCCACTCACCCTCTGGCTAGAGGTAACCATTGTAGATAATTTGGTTTATATCCCTCCATTCTTTCTTTAGAAAAACAGTTGTGTTAAGATATAAGTCACACACCATACAGGTCACTCATTTAAAATAGGCAATTTGGCTGGGCTTGGTGGCTCGGCCTGTAATCCCAGCACTTTGGGAGGCTGAGGCGAGTGGATTGCTTGAGTCCGCGGGTTCAAGACCAGCTCAGGCAACTTGGTGAGACCTCGTCTCTACAATAAATAAATAAAATAAGTTAGCCGGGCATTGTAGTGCACGCCTGTAGTTCTGGCTACTTGGAAGAGTGAGGTAGAAGAATCGCCAGAGCCCAGCAGGTCGATGCTGGGTTGACTGTGAGCGTGCCACTGCACTCCAGCCTGGGTGACAGAGTGAGACTCCAACTCAAAAAATAAAATAAAATAAAATATGCAATTCAATTGCTTTTAATGTATGAACAGAGTTGTGCATCCATCACCACAATCAATTTTAGAATATTTTCATTACTCTGAAAAGAAACCTAGCATGTCTTCTTTAACCCGCACCGCCCCCGCCACATGCCCACCCCAGCCCTAGGTAATCCACTAATCTACTTTCTATTGCTACAAATGTGCCTATTCTAGATAGTTCTTATAAGTGGCCCATACATTTTTGTGCTCCATTGTCTTTTTTCACTTGGCACAATGTGCATGAGGTTTATTCAGGTCACAGCATTGGGGTACAGTTAGGTTCCTCAGGCTCAGTTTATGAAAAGTTACACTTTTGTCTTGGGTTTTATTTTGATATGATTAATAAGTGACTAAGGATGCAAACTTGTTTTATTCTAACTCACCACCAATTTTCCCAGCACCTTTTATTCTTCACTGAACGCAATTCTATCTTTATTATAGTCTTAATTTCAGTATGCATCTCAACACTTTATTCTACCTATTTAAGAGAATCTCAAATTTAAAATTAGAAAGACAAAGCAAGGAAGGATTTTACTGTATCTTCTAGGACTGGGGTGCAGAGTTGCTAGGATTTGAGCCTATGTCTCACTTCAGCACATCCACCCTTAACTTTGAATGTGAATTGCTCAGGGCTCAGCGAAAATTGGGAGTAATTAAAAGTTTAACTCCAGGTTTCTAGTAAAGCATTTTTAAAAAATTGTCTTTGTAGGAGATGTGAAGATGAGTAAGTAAGAAGAAATAACCTAGCCTCAACATTCTTCATCTTCAACAGGAAAAATAACCAAGGGCAAAGTTTAAAATTTGCTTCTAGGTTCACCGACAAACAGGCAGAAAGGTCTTTAAAACCTACTTGAAGCCCAGTGTCAGTTGTGCCTCTCTAGAATGTCAAGGGGCATCAGGAGAGATAGCCAAGGTCCTTTTTAGAAGGACCTGTTTCGCCTGCTGTAAATAGCAATATAATATTCTGAGCAAGCCTCAGTGAATTTATCGATGGCTCTGGGGTGGGAGCGTGGAATCACAGGGACAATCTAACCTTAAGGGGGGCTGTCCCATGAGGTCATGTTTGTTGCAGAGAACAGATAATATCATGAATTTACATACTGCAGTGCTAAAAATACACTATTCCAAGGGCGGAGGTAGAAATCACATGCTTAAGGTTCCTAAAACCATGTCATATTGAAAAACTCCCCCTTCTGAATTTTTACACCCGTTGTTGATGTCACTAATTTGAGAACTGTTCATGTTTGACCTACATGTGAACTGGAGGTGACCCTGTCCTCTAGGTTTTGAGGGAAAGTGACTTGTATCCTCATCCCAGGTGTTCTTGGGGACCTAGTATTGCTTTCAGATTCTTTGGGGGATTCCTAGGAATAAAGGCCCCAAGTTCTGCATTTTTCCTGGCTATCTCCAAGCCCTGAAATCCTGATTACACAAAATCAATTCAGTAAATGGAACATCTCTTTATCCCAGCTTGCACCTCACTGACCTAACTGGCCATGACTTTGATAGCTTCATTTTCTAAAATGCCATCGACCCAGGCTGCATGTGTTGCTGACGTTTACTGACAGTTTAAGGCCATGGAGAGCTGATCACAGCATCTGAATCTAAATCCAAAGTTGAATCTGAATTCAACCTAAAATTGGTCTTTTGTGCATTTCATCAAGGGTTTCTGCCTCACTGCTCACATTTCTCCCAGCCTTGGGGCCATCTGGTCGTCTGTCTCCCTTCCCTGATCTTTTCCACTTGCTTAGAGCACTTCTTTCCACCATTCCTGAATCTCTTCTCACCTCTTATGCAGAGAACCCAGGCTCTTTTTTTCCCTTCTTTTTTATAATATGTGGGGTACAATTTAGGGTTAGGTATACAAATGTTCATTATGCAGGTACCCTTGTTGATGAGGTGTGCTCTCCTCCTCTGGTAGTTTCCCACTGCTGCCAAACCCTTTCTTATAGTATTACAATAGTCGTTCAATGTCCACTTATGAGTGAGAATATGTGATATTCGGTTCTTCGTTTCTGTGATATATCACTCAGTATTATAGACTCTAAGTCCGTCCAAGTTGCTGGGAAGTTCATAATTTTGTCCTTCATTATGGCTGTATGATAGTCCATCTTGTATATGTACCATATTTTTTTAATCCAGTCCTCTTTTGATGGGCAGCAAGGTTGGTTCCTTGCTTTTGCTATTGTGAATAATGCTGCAATAAACATGAATGTGCAGGCATCTTTTTCATAGAGTGATTTAAGTTCCCTGGAGTATATTCCCAGTAGGGGGATTGTGGGATCATATGGGAGGTTGATTTTTAGATCTTTTAGGAATCGCCACACTGCTTTCCACAGAGGCTGTACTAGTTTACACTCCCACCAACAGTGTAGAAGTGTTCCCTTTTAGCTGCACCCTCCCCAGCATCTGTTGTTTTTTGAGTTATTGATGATAGCCATCCTGACTGGAGTTAGGAGGTATTTCAGTGTGGTTTTAATCTGCATTTCTTTGATGACTAGTGAGGCTGAGCATTTTTTCTAGTATCTGTTGGCTGTTCGCCTGTCTTCTTTTGAGAAGTGTCTATTCAAATCTTTTGCCCACTTTGTAATGTGACTGTTTTTTTTCTTTTCAGCATGTTTGAGTTCCTTATAGATCCTAGATGTTAGGCCTTTGTCAGATATACAGTTGACAAATACTTTTTCCCAGTCTGTGGGCCCTCTCCGCTCTCTTGATGGTTTCTTTGGCTTTGCAGAAGTTTGTCAGTTTGATAAGGTCCCACTTGTCTATTTTCTCTCTTATGGCATGGGCACTTGGGGTTTTGATCAGAAATTGGTTGCCAGTTCCAATTTCCATAAGGGTGTTTTCGGCGTTTCTAAGATTCTTATAGTTTGAGGTTTAACATTTAGGTCTTTGATCCATTTAGAGTTGATTTTTGTGTATGGTGATAGGTAGGGATCTTGTTTGAATCTTCTGCATGTGGTCAGCCACTTTTCCCAGCACCATATACTGAATAGGCTCTCTTCTTTCCAGTGGTTGATGGTGGAGACTTTGTCGAAGATGAGTTGGTTGAGAAATGTATGTTTTGCTTCTGGAATCTCTATCTTTTTCCATTGGTCTATATGCCTGTTCTTGTACCAATATCAGGCTGTTTTGATTATTGTAGCTTTATGATAAAGCTTAAAGTCTGGGAGCATGGTGTGTCCTGCTTTGTTTTTGCTTTTTTTTTTGCTGAGGATTGGAAGAATCAACATTGTTAAGATGTCCATCCTACCCAAGGTGATCTACAGATTTAACACAATATCCATTAAATTACCAGCAGCATTCTTCTCAGATCTGGAAACGACAATACAAGAATTCATATGGAAACATAAAACGACCACGAATAGCCAAAACTGGCTCTCTTTTCTTACTGTCTTCTTTCAGACAAATTGTTGAAGCCTCGCCTCCCAACTAGAGTGACCCGTCAAGGTATTTTTCAAAACAAAGTCAATTTGCTTCCTGACTAAACCTCTGATGTTCTCTGGTAAAGGAACATTTTATCAGATCCATGTGTAATTTCTGGTTATGGCAACCTGTGGCGGTTCTGAATTTTATTGATCTCCTGTGCTATTTTTAAATATTAGTTAAATAGTGACATAGGGCCAAGAGTATCACCTGTTCCCATAACCCAGACCAGAAAAACTTCGTAATTCACTTCATTGGGCATTGGGTAGAGTACTCAGAAAGATCTTACCTCAGTAGTGGAGAATAATGAGACTTTGATTAATTATGACTCTGATAACATCTAAGAAACCTTAAAGGCAAGCAAGAAAGAATCAAATTGCTTCCAAGTTACTTAACTTGTACTAGAACAGGTTCAAGAATATTTATGGGAATACAAAAATATTCAGTAATCAACAAGGCAAAATTAATAATATCTGGCATTCAATAAAAATTTACCATGCATTCAAAAAAGCAAAAAATACAATTCATAAAGAGGAGATGATTAAATCCATCAAAAACAGCTCAGAGCTAACACAAATGTTAGAATTAGCAGATAAGGATATGAAAATAACCACAATACTTGTATTCTATGTCAGCGGTCCCCAACCTTTTTAGCATGAAGGACTGGTTCTGTGAAAGACAATTTTTCCATGGATGATAAGGGGGAGAGATCATCAGGCATTCGATTCTTATAAGGAGCGTGTAGCCTAGATCCCATGCATGAGCAGTTCACAGTAGGGCTTGGACTTCTGTGCATGAGAATATAATGTGGCCATTGATCTGACAGAACACGAAGCTCTGCTCACCTGCCGCTCACCTCCTGCTGTGCAGCCTGGTTCACAACAGGCTATGGACTGGGGCCAGTCTGTGGCCTGGGGGTTGGGAACCTCTGTTCTGTGTGTTCAAAAAGGTAAGGAGAGACTTGGAAGACACAAAAAGGATCCAAAATGAAATTCTAGACATGAAAGCTACACTGTCTGAAACAAACAAAAAATATATACTGGATGGGATTAATGAACATAATAGAGATTACAGAAAAAAAATTAGTAGACTTCAAGATAGCAATAGAGATTACCCAAAAGGAAACATGAAAAGAAAAAAAAATAAATTAAAAACTTAACAAATCATCAGTGAACTGTGGGAAACTTTAATTAGCTTAATCTGTTGTAATTATGGTCCCTGAAGTAAAGAGAGAAGAGGATGGACAGAATAAATATTTGAAGAAATAATAGTTGAAAAATATCTGACTTTGTTGAAAACTATCATCTCACGGTTCTAAGAAGTTCCACACAAGAAAAACTCAAGTACAAGAAACATGAAGAAAAACGCAAGACATAAATTGTTTAGCCAGGCTCAGTGGCTCAGCCTGTAATCCCATGCATTTGGGAAGCTGAGGTGAGTGGATTGCCTGAGCCCGTGGGTTTGAGACCCGCCTGGGCAACTTGGCGAGACCTCATCTCTACAATAAATCAAAATGAGCCGGGTATGGTAGTGCGCGCCTATAGTTCCAGCTACTTGGAAGGCCGAGGTGGAAGGATCGCTGGAGCCCAGTAGGTCGAGGCTGCGGTGGCCAGGAGTGACCACTGCACTCCGGTCTGGGTGACTGAGTGAGACTCCAACTCAAAAAAAAAAAAAAATGTTTAGAACCTATGATAAACAGGAAATCCTAAAAGCAACCAGAAAAAGACACATTACGTACAGAGAAACAAAGATAAGATTAACAGTAGATTTCTTGTCAGAAACAATGCAAGTGAGAAATTAGTGGAGAAATATTTAAGGTACTGAAAAAAACCCTGCCAAGCAGGAAGTCTATCTATGCTCGTTGAACATATCTTTTAAAAATGAAGTATAAAAACTTTCAAAGATACAAAAGTTAAAAGAATGTATTACCAGCAGACCTGAACTATATAAAAAAAAATCCTTCATTTAGAAGAAAAAAAGACATCAGAGAGAACTAAGAACCTACACAAAGGAATAAAGCACACTGGAAATGGTGGCTATGTGACAGAACCCAGAGAAGATAGCTTGCCTCTGCTCCACAGTTTCTGGGATCTCAGTTTGGAAAACACAAATGGTCTAGGGGGCTGGAATCATCTAGATGCTTCTTCACTCATATCTTATACCTGAGCTGGGAGGACTTAAAGTCTGGACTCTGCTGGGACTGTGGACTGAAGCACCTACACATGGCTATTCCCATGGCTTAGGCTTCTCTCTGTGTGGACTTAGTGATTCCAAGAGGAAGTATCCTTAGAGGAAGGGTCCTGAAAGAGAGCATTCTAAGAGAATGAAGTGATGCATGATCTCTTATGTCCTACCTTGGAAATTATATTGCAATATTTATGATGTACTCTATTGGTTATAATAGTCACAACCATACTCAGATTCAAGGTGAGGGCATGTATACCCCACCTTTCAATGGGGAAGAGTATCAAAGAACTTTGGGCCCATATTCTTACACTGTCACATAACTCCAAACTTGATGTCTTAAAACAGCATGTGGGCTGGGTGCTGTGGCTCGTATCTGTAAGTTCCCAGCACTTTGGGAGGCTGAGGTGAGGGGATTGCCTGAGCCCATGGGTTTGAGACCAGCTTGGTCAACATGGAGGGACCTCGTCTTTAAACTAAATCAAGAAATATTAGCCGGGTGTGATGGTGCATGCCTGTAGTTCCAGTTACTTGGAAGGCTGAGGTGGAAGGATTGCCTGAGATCAACAGGTCGAGGCTATAGCAGCTGTGAGTGTGCTACTGCACCCCAGCCTGGTCGACAGAGTGAGACTCTGACTCCAAAAACAAAAAACAAAAAGAAATAAACAAAAACCCAAAGCATTTATTTAACTCACGATTCTGCTGAGTAGTTGTCTGGTCTGAGCTAAGGTTGGCTGATCTTGGCTACACTCATTTATGCATCTGTGGTTAATTGGCAGGTTTGAAGGGGTTGGCTGGTTTATGATGGCCTCAGTGGGGTAGCTGGGATGACTGGAGCTTCTCTACACATGGTCTCTCATTCTCTAACTCAGTGGTCCCCAACTTTTTTGGCATCAGGGACCAGTTTCGTGGAAGACAATTTTTCCATGGAAGGAGCTGGGGAAGATAATCAGGCATTAGATTCTCATAAGGAGCACACAACCTAAGTCGCTTGCAGGTGCAGTTCACCATAGGGTTCGCACTCCTGTGAAAATCTAATGCTGCCACTGATCTGACAGAAAGCAAAGCTCCGCTCACCTGCTACTCACCTCCTGTTGTGTGGCCCAGTTCCTCACAGGTCATGGACTGGTACTAGTCCATGGTCTGAGGACTGGAGAATCCCTGCTCTAGCTGACTAGCCTGAGCTTGTGTATATAGTGGCCTCGAGGTTCTAGGGTAGCAAAAGGGCAAACCCTATGAGAAAGTGTTTTTCAAGCTTCTGCTTTCTTCATATTGCTACTATTTGGCAGTACCCCTTACTCTAGGCACACAGTCAAGTTCAGAGTCAATTGGCAGGGGTACTTCCAAAGGAAGTAGACGCAAGGAGAAGAAGAATGTGTAGCCATTCTTGCAATTCACCACAGGTAAATACTATGATTGTCCTTATTTTACAGATAAGGACACTGGGAACAGGTAGATTAACTTGCCCAAGATCATAAGTTAGTAAGAGAAAGATAATTTAACCCAGGCAATGTGGTTCCAGAGTCTCTGCTTCTAATGGTGATGTTGAATAAGGAGGGAAAAGGTATGAAGCTTAGAGAGTTTCAACCCAGGCCACTTAGAAGGATAGTTATGGAATGACCTGGAATCCTGCATATTGGGGAAATGAATTAATGATATTTATCTTTCACTGAGTTAGATATAGAAGTGGAATAAAAAGACACAAACCAATAACTTGGTTTTATGGTGGAGAATTATAGTAATATTTGAGAATCAATAACTTTCTATTGCTTACCATAATTACTTTTCTAGTAAACACAACTTGAGCATGTACTGTGTGCAAGGTTCACTGCACATTGTTGTGAATGATAAAAAAGATGAATCTTGGCTCTATGAAACTACAGTCTAGTAGGACTGAAAGTATATTAATAATTATACATCACAGTTCTGTCATTGATTCAACATTTTGATTAGAACAAGCTCTGATTGGATGCTCAAGTCCCTGATATAAAATGATATTGTAAACCTAAAATAATCAAAAGTGTCAAAATCTAGTTTAAAGAGGGTTTATTCGAGTGCAAAATTTGAGGACAGCCATCTGGGAAACATGGATTCCAAAGAATGGAAGTCAGCGTTCTGAAGTGTAGAAGTCTGGGGTCATTTATATAGATAAGTTTTGGGATGCTTAACAGAATTTCAGCATTTTTCTATATAAGGATTAATGCATCATTATAGTAGTCTGATTAGTCAAGGCAGTCTTTCTCTTTTTGGGAAAGGTATATTTAACATTCCATACTGAAGATGTAAGAGTCATGGGGTCTTTCCACCATCTGGTCTGAGTTAGGCACAGGACAATAAAGGAGGCAATTAATTTATAACAAAGATCAGTGATTGGAAGGGGAAGACATCTGGTCTCTGGTCTCTCCTAGCCATTTACAGAAGAACAATGAGGAAGAAAGGTAATTTATAATCTAAGAAGCAGAAGTTACAACTACATGGCTACGTGTGACTCGTGTCTCTTTGGGCCTGATAAACTTTGCATACCTCACATAGCTCAGACTGCTCTGAGACTTCTCACTCCTAGACGACAGGGTTTAGAGAGCTACTGGATTTCTGAACACATACACTGAGGTACCAGGAGGGTGTTCGGAGAGGGATAGAAGCTCCATGCCCCCTCCCCTTCTTTGCCTTCCATTTTTTTGGTCCTAAGTCATATCCTTTATAATAAAATGGTGAAAATCAACAAAGCACGTCCCTGAGTTCTGTGAGTGGTTCTAGTAAATTATTGAATCTGCAGAGGGCAGCATGGGACCCCTCCCACTATACAACCAGTTGGTCAGAAGCACAGTGCCTGGGACTTGAGACTGGTGTCTGAAGTGGGAGTGGTCTTGTGGGACTGAGCCCTTAGCCTGCAGGGCCTGTACCTTCTCTAGGTACACATGTTCAGAATTGAATTGAATTGGAGAACACTCAGTAGGTGTTGGAAAGATTGAGAGTTGATTGGTGTGAGGAAAAAACCCACATATTTGGTCTCAGAATTATGAGCAAGAATAGTTCAGAGGGAGGGACGCAGATGACAGCCCGGACACCTGTCCCTGACATGGTTTGAAGCTTCGCAAGGCTAAAATATCCTCGCCATTTGGTTGTATTAGGAGCTAAATCTTTCTCCCTCAAGCTTGAGTCCATGGCCTCAAGTTTTGAAGGGCATTCAGAGGTTTTGTATAAAATATTAATTCAAGTCATAACAAGAAAAGACTGCCAGACTCACGGCAGCCTCTGTGAGGCTGGTTTTCTTGGTGCCTGAAGGAAACCTCTAAGGCCTGAGCCTGAGGATAGATTTGGCACAGGAGGGAAAAACCCAGAGTTTGAGAAGATTAGATGATAAGGAACTGAGTCTGCTGCAGTACAGACCGAAGGTTATTAGTTCACAGTGAGAGTTTAGCTCTCTCGGGCTCTGGGATTTTTTTAAAAATGGGATTCTGAACTACTCTTTTAAGAGAAATGTGGTTTCATAAGATTAAGAAAACTTTGAATATTAAAAAAGAATTTTTTTTTATCACATATGCCCTGTCTACTTTAAAAAGGGCTTTGAAGTGGTTTAAAATACAAAAGCAAGTATAAAATAGGACAGCGAACATGAAAATAAGGAAGAACGCACAGGGACCCAGGGTACATTTAGTGCTCAGTCTAGAAGTTACTAATTCTGGACGTAAAGGTGGTTGGGCAGACTGTGTGGTTCACGTTACCTGATTAAAGAAAACTTGCCAGAGAGATGAATATTTTCAGGCCCTGCATTTTATGAGGATTTTTGGTGTGTGTGTGTGTGTGTGTGTGTGTGTGTGTGTGTGTGTGTGTGCTTACCCTCAAATGAAGAGCCCTAAACAATGTCTCTGTCATAATTTTGTCAACTATAGAAAAACTAATAATAATAATAATAATAAGACAAGAAAGCTAGAGTGAGCATGACTTACCGGACCTGAGTCTCGTGCTTTCCCTGAGTTTCAATTCATCCACCCCCTACCTCTATTACAAGGTAATGAAAGGCAAGGAGAAACTCTTTGCTAAAATGGCAACAGACTATAGCCAAATGGCTTTGGAGGAGCTGATGCTCATCATTGGAGTTAAGAATGTGGAAAGAAAACCAAACGTGCAACAAAAATAATTACAGAGGATGTAACATCAGGTTACTACTGGAGATACAGACTTAAGATCTATTATGACCACAGATTCAGACAAGACTGCAAGGGCTTTTCTCTCATGTCTAGAGCACTTACATCCAATATTACGAAAGGAATTGTGGTTGGGGAGCTTACTATCAGATGGAGATAACAAAAGAAGTGATTTTTACCTTCACTATGTCAACCAAAGAAAGGGCAATTATTAGAGAAACATAGGAGAGAAAATTAGAGTCTAGGAAAGAAAACATTAAAACATTCTACCTCTAAAACGAAGGTGTCTGTAGCAGGTTTGGTGGTTTTAAGGATTTTTGCCAGCACCCAGTTCTCTGTGCATATGAGTCTTTGAAACTGGGTGCTCAGCAGGAACTGGCTTCATGGGAAACAAAACTTGGCCCCTGGAGCTGAAGGGTAGTTAGGGAGTGCTGGTCTCCCTCAAGAATGTGGAAAGGCTCGAGGGGAGATGTGGGGGCCATCGACGGAGGACAGCGAAGCTGAACTCAGAAGAGGAGTCTCCCAGGATTTCCGTTGCAGCCTTAATCTTTTCACTCCTGGGACTTGCTCACTCCACCAATAAATATGTTTTGAAGATCTCTAAGTGGCCAGGCATGGCGGAAGTGCCAGAGCCACAAAGGACAAGACAGACGCATGCCGGCTCGCTTGTCAGCACACTGAAGAGTCAAGGGAGCGGTAGGGAAGAAAGGATGGGGTCTGCTGGGTTCTCCAGCAAAGAAGTCTGACCCAACAAGGGTTGGGTGGAGGCTGGAGGTGCGAAGGGCAGGCAGGCATCTTGGAGGAGAAGGGCTGGGGCAGAGGAAGGCGGGAATTGGGTGGAGCAAGTCAGGGGCAGGAAAGGGCACTTCCTGCAGAGGGTGTGCAAACTGGCCATTGGCGCTGCGGCTTTGTCCGACAGAAATGGGATGCCACTGCAGTGTTTTAAGCAGGGCAGGAGACAATTAGATCTGGATTTTGAAAAGATCACTGGCTGCAGTGTGGAAGAGCAATTTAGAGAAGAGCCTGAATTTTGTTCCTTTGGAAAACTTTGACTTTACTTTTTCTCAAGTTAAAGGTGATTTGTTTGAAGAATGTTACGGCTATCAATTAAGATGAGAGTAACACTGCATTCTGGTTTGTCTGGGACAATTCTGGTTTATGTCCGTTGTCCTGCTGTAGTTATTAATAGTGCCCCTTTCACTCTCAAAAGTGGCTTAATTTGGGCAATGAATTCTATGGTTAGAATGTTGTAAATATACTGTTATACATACCAAACAGACTGGCTTACCAAGAAGGTGATTCTGGCTCACCTTTCTACAGAGACCAGAGGTAGGACAGCTTCAGAGTCCACTGGGTAATGGGCTGCATGGTGTCTTCACAACCCTAGATTCTCACAACCCTGGATTCTGCCTCCCAGAGGGTCAGTGTCATCCTCCAGCTGCCTTCTCTTTTTTTTTTTTTTTGAGTTGGAGTCTCACTCGGTCACCCAGACTGGAGTGCAGTGGCTGCTCCCGACCACCGCAGCCTCGCCTGCTGGGCTCCAGCGATCCTTCCGCCTCAGCCTTCCAGTAGCTGGAATTACAGGCATACGCTACCATGCCCAGCTGATTTTTTGATTTATTGTAGAGATGAGGTCTTGCTGCCCAGGCGGGTCTCGAACCCACGGGCTCAGGCAGTCCACTCACCTCAGCCTCCCAAAGGCACGGGATTACAGGCTGAGCCACCGAGCCCGGCCAGCTGCCTTCTCTTATGGTGACATTGTTGTCTTACAGTCCCAGAGTTTGTGTCTACCCAACACACCATCCAGAGGGAGAAAGATTCTTCCAGCAAATCTCTACTTGTGTCTCATGGGCCCAGTTGGGTCCCAGGCCATTGCTGAACCACTGCTGTTACTGTCTGAATGCCACATTTGGTGCATGAACCCATCACTGTAACCAGCCCTGTGAGACAGAATCACCCCACTCTCTCAGACTAACCAGAGCCTTCCTGATGGAGGGGGCCTGACTCTCCTAAAGCCCATGGGCTGCGTGAGGCAGGGGAGGCAACTCGAGTGAACATCTAAAACCCCTTGGGAAAGGAAAAGAGGAGGATGGATTCTAGGTTCAATCAACAAGGCTTATAGCACCTGGCAGTAGGATATTAGGATTCTCTTATTTGTGAATTTTAGGGACATAGTGTTTTAGAAGGGGAGAACTCTTTATCTTTAAAGGAGAACAAAATTCTCCATTACTCTTATTTCACATAGCAAATCTCTGTGACCAGACATACTCAAGAATATTCAAGATTATCCAAGAATGTGGAAACTTAAATCTTAATACATATTCATTTTGGAAGCTCAAATCTACCTTTACACCGCTTGAACATCACTGAGCTCCTAACTCTGTGTGTGTGTGTGTGTGTGTGTGTGTGTGTGTGTTTCCTCAGTCATGACTCCGCTTTCACAACATAATCTTGAATGAGTTGTCTTCTAGACACAGTCATCACATAATCGAGTTATCATTCAGTTCCAGGAGAAACTGAGAATGAGGCAGGAAAAGACAAACCTGAGTCAGATTTGTCTTCAGTGTCTAAATGTGTTTTCTTCTGTCTCAGCATCCTTGGCTTAATTCCAAAATAATGTGTAAGTGCTTTAGGATTGACCATTATTTTGTCTTTTCTGACTTTTGGCTCTATTATGCTAGCATAATAGCTAACCTTACAATTTTTATGAAAAAAAGAGGGAGAGAGACCACATTTCCCAGAGCTTGGGAAATGGTGGAGACGATGTTTTTTTCTTAATTCTAGAGCTACTCTGAAAAACATTATTTTATTATTATTTCACATGTGCCCACTCGACATGGCAGAGAGCGGGGCCCATGGTGAAGCCACTGCTCTCTCACCAAAAGGGGAGTGTTTTGGTGGGTCAGGAGACAGGATGCACTGGGAGGTAGACCTACATGAGCTCTTCTGCCATCATCCCAGGAGCAAAAGGCTATGGGTGCCACTTGCCACCTAGCAGGTCAAGGGAGGGCCCCAATGGCAATGGTTGAGTAAAGACTTCTGACCTTCTCTGCCTCCCTTCTGCCCTCACAGCACACTGGGAGAAAGGGAACAAGGAGCAAGGAGCTGGGCATAGCAAGTGGTCAGAGCAGACACCCTCCTTCTACACGCTAAAGCTCTGGGGCTAGGCTTGGTCTTGGCAGGAGGTAAAGATAGGACATGCCAGTAGATTAAAATGGATTGGGCAAGATTGTCATCAAAGAGATACAGAAACAGAATAGGATCACTAAGGGACTAGATATTTATGGAACAATAAAGCAATTTCATGTTTGTTTAGTATCCAACACCAATATTAGCTCATCCAATAAAGCAGTTAGTTATATGCATCTAGTAAGAATTACATCAAAGCAATCTATTATTTCTAAAGTCAGGACTTCTGAACTCATAGGTGTAGAATTTCTTTACCCTGGTAAAGCTGTCTATATGTTTCATGCCATGATGTCTTTTTAGAATACATAGGAAAAGGGGAACATAGGCTCTGAACTCAAAGAGACTTGTGACAAACCCAGGAGGCATCTCTGTAGCTCTGTCATGAGCCTCCATTTTTCAACGAGCCCTGATCATGTGACTGCCTTTTACAAGAAAACATTTATGGAGCACCTATTGTGTGTAAGGTCTTGTGTTAGGACCTGGAGAGCAAGGTCATTTGCTATACACTTGACTCCTTCAGGATGTTTCTCAACTAGTGAACATTAGGCAGTAAGCAGAATGATAATGCAAGGATGGCATGACCATTCTACACAATGACAGGGGATGAGCACTGTCAGGAGGAGGAGAATAGTGTTTCTCCTTCCCCAGGGAGGCAGAGAGGCACACATACTGACTTGAGCAAGGCCAAATGAGCAGAGATGGCAAACAGTAACTTAGCTAACTCCTGTTTAATGCTAAAAGCTCGGCTCTCCTCTTGTTCACTCCAGAAAGTATACATTAGTGGATGGAACCTGGTAAAGCCCTTTGTTGATCATGGCCTGGCCATTGCTATTGAGTCAATAAAATGTAGCCCAGCAAATACGGAAATGACAGATGGCCATGGGAGAGTTAAGCAGGGAGTCACAAAGATACTGGATACTGAATTTGCTTTGTGTTGTTATCTTTCCCTTTTTCCAGAAAGATGCAGTCATGGAAGCATGACATAAATCACTTACTGGCAACACGAGACTAATTTCTAAAATGGGCTGCCGTGTACAACCAATTTCACATAGAGAGCTGCTCCTTCTAAATGCTGAAAAGCTATAAATCCACGAGCCTAATGGATTTTGTCTTGTCTATTCAATATCTTCCCAGGCATTGAATTCAGAATGTAATGCATTAAGAAAAAAAAAACCTCCCCAGACAACCACACAACCTTGAACATTTTTGAAGTAAGATTCCTCATGATGAAAGCTTTTCTTCCTCGTTGTGACAAGGCCTTGACCGTGTCTTTCTTGCTGTGGTCCCCATCAGACATACGCTCATCTCCTAGTGCAGCAGAAGGAACACAAGCTGCTTTGATATAAGTCTGGCTCTGCCATTCCAGGTGTGCGGCCTTGGGCAAGTAACATCAGGCTTGTTGTCACAGTCTACTGATCCTTCCAATGGACTTAGGGGGTATTGCAATTATAAATGAGAAAAAGACTCAAGACCCTACTGTGGTTGCTTCAAAACATGGCAGCCAACAAGATGGTTATTTTAAAGTTTGGATCCTCTGCTCCCTTCTCCACTGCATCTGGATTGGAGGAAGAGGCTGTCCTCTTTTTCCTACTTTGCCTTCTCTCCTTCCAACCTATGACTGAGACAAAAACTATGAAAGAATGTCTCTGCTTTATGAACTAGCAGAACACACAGTAGCCTTATGTCATAGGAGATATTCATGGTGGGTGAGAGTTCACCCAGCCCTGGGTTCAGTTGAGCTTCTGAGGAGAGGCCTCCAGCACACTGGGATTCTTTTTTGGGGGGAATGGCTGGCTGGTTCCTTGTCTGGGTGGGGCTATTTTCCAGGCCAGACAGAAAGAACTTCATCCTTGTGGCTCTGAGACCAGGCTTCTCCCTGCACAGCCCAGGTCAGGTCAGCTGGGATTCCAGAACCTGCCAATTTGGTCATGAGGGTTGTTCTAACTCACTGTTTGGGAAACTCAGCTTTGGAAAACAAAACTGTTGCGAGATTTCTTCATTCCTTGGTTTATACACCATCAAATTACTCATAAGTTTAATGTAATTTGATCTCTTCTTCCAGATGAATCACATGGCAAGTACACAGAAGGGCCCACCAAAGCTAGCCAGACTCCTAGTTTTTAGATTTTAATCTTGATTTTTTCCTGTTTATGGGTCATTTATCCCAAATATTTATAAAAGAGTAATAAAAACAGATGCAGAGAAAACTGACATTCTTCACGCCACTTTTGCAGTACCCTAGGGCTTAGAAGGAAGCTTAATTCAGAAAAGTATGCTTGACTCCACCTTTGGGCCTGGGAAAGTAGGGGTGGGAGTGGGGTAGGGGAATGGGGGGAATATGTATTCATTGTCTCAGTTCCTGCAGTTGGGGCAAGAGTGTATTTCTGTGAAGCTCCATATCCTGCTGACAGGTGAGTACCTGCTTACTTTACCTTGGAGTAGATATGGAGGGTCTCCCCGTCACTCCTCAGACTAGGGATATCACATGTGTGGTATTTGTGTCATTTGCACATGGGCAGACATTGTGACTGGCACCCAGTACTCCTTCTGGTGCAGCCTCAGAATGCCTCTCAGCCCAGTGCTCTGGAGAGTCACCAGCATCCATAGGTTATACCAGAGGGATAAATGCTAGTTGTCATTCTGAGGGTCAGATTATCATGTGAGCCTGAATTTATGAGATGTTTTCAGCTACCTTGGGGTAGAGAATGGAAGACCTGCTCCCCTAAAATACAATCCCTCAGCTCCTTCTCACACAGTGGTTGGCCCAGAAAACTATTTGAGAGAGAGGAGTTGATGAAACTGTTTTCTTAAGTCATGCATTCTCACTTAGTTAGGCCACAGTGATTCCAAAGATAATACAGGTCGATGAGGCATTGAATTTCTGAGCAAAGCAAAACTCATTCAGGCAGGAAGCAGGCATCTGTTGTCACCTGGGATGATGGCTGTTTAGGGTCCCCTCCGGGGAACACTCCAGTCCTCTGCTGCCTTTGCCAGATTGTGCATGGTTCAGTGGCGCTCCTGGCAGGCAAGACGTCTCTTCCGGGACTGAGCTTCCATAAGCAAGAGGGGCGAAGGGAGGAGTGAATGACTGGACTAGAGCTTGAGAGGCAGAGAGGAGGGTGGTCCAGGGCACAACAGATTCCGCTGTCCCTCCTGGCAGAGTGGTCTTCTGTGCATCACAGCAGTTCTGAGTGATAACAATCGCCTTAGTCCAAGAGCCTCCTGTTCCTGCCAGACCACTCACCAACCCAGACCAATAAGCAACCAATCCCCCTGACCCCACGCAGCTCACCACTGATTGGCTCGCCAATCCAGGCTAAGCCAATCAGGGTGCACCACCTTGTCAGTTGATCCTCTAAGGGGTGTGCTTTGGCGGAGGGCAAGCTTTGAGCAGGGTTTCTGCAGCTGCCTGGCCTTTCCCCTTCCATGAGCAAAAAACGGCTGCCAGTCAACCTGTTTCTGGTTACCACATTGTGGTCAGCCTCTGCCCTAGCCGATAACCCATTCTCAGGATCTCAGAGGTTCTTTTGCAGTCTTCTACATCTGTAGGAATAAGGGGAACATTCGTGGAGTCCAGCAGAGGTCAGGAAAGAATGTGTAAGAGAAACTCTCTTTCCTCCAGCCCCGCCCCCTTTACGTCAAGCATAATTGCTTGTTCTCCAGTGAAGGAAGCAACCAAGGGAAATTAGGATGCTGGGACGTCCCCTCTGAACTGAGGGAAACATGCTGGCTACAAAAGGACAAAACGTGATCCAGCCAACATGCCTGTCTTGCTGTCCTGTTCTGTGTCTGTGACTGGGAATTTCGAGAAGGGGATCCTGTGTTTGGGTGTATCCTGGCATCATGTGTTGGGAGCTGCCAGCCTGCAGAACCCATGTTCCTAGTGTGCTCAGCCTTCACTTCCTCTGAAGCCTGAAATCCTGGAGCATTCCAGGGACTGGTCTCTAGTTCTCTTCACATCCACAGTCCGTGTCTAGAGGAGCTGTAAGTAAAATTTCTATGATAGAGATCATAACAACCACCACTTATTAAGAGTTACAAGTCAGTCCTGTGCTCTGCACGAACCATCTGCTCCTTCTGTGATACTGCAGAGAACCTGGTATTGTACCCAATTTATAGACAAGGATAACAGGCCTATAGACATGCAGGCGCTCACCCAGGTAAGCACAGCAAGAAGCAGAGATCAATTGCTTCTCAGCCCTTTGGCTAAGGTTAAGTATAGTATCTGTTCTTATTGGTTTAATGTCTGATACATCCTCTACCTGAAGACAATATATTATGTGGGTTTGGGGAGCAGGGAGATGGAATTGTAGCTTGCCCCATCCATTCCACAGATGGACCCAATGTTGTAGTACCTCCAGGAATGGGGCACTCCCTAGGGGGAGAAGAAGAAGAAGAAGAGGAGGAGGAGGAAGAGGAGGAGGAGGAGGAGGAGGAGGAAGAGGAAGAAGAAGAAGAAGAAGAAGAAGAAGAAGAAGAAGAAGAAGAAGAAAGAAGAAGAAGAAAGAAGAAGACCTCAGATTCTGTCAGAGGCTTGTGTATTTGTGTGATCCTTAATGGTACCCTCTTTCACTGGGTAACACCCCACCTGTCACGTACCAATACCTGCCCTCGTGCCAGCCCACCTTCAGGTCCTGCTGTTCCCTGCGATCTGGCCTGAGAGGTGGAAAGGTGAGTTTCTGGAATGGTACAGTCAGTCAGCTCCCAGCCAGCTTTCAGACCAAGAACCCCCAACCAGCTCTCAGACCAGGTAGGGACAGTGTTTTAGCAGCACACAAACCTCCACTCTCTACAGGAGGCAAAGGCCTCAGCACCATTTTAGAGTCAATGAAACAGAAGCCCGCAGAT
This sequence comes from Carlito syrichta, assembly GCF_000164805.1. Classification (NCBI taxonomy): domain Eukaryota; kingdom Metazoa; phylum Chordata; class Mammalia; order Primates; family Tarsiidae; genus Carlito; species Carlito syrichta. The sequence goes on from NW_007041091.1 coordinate 27,495, forward strand.
GGAAATGGCCACTTTCGAGTGACAGGACCTTTTGTCCCCCCCAGGATAGTGCTAACTCTCAGACCAGTCCAGCCAAATCAGGACTTGCTCCCCAGGAAACATGACCTCTACCCAACACCCTGCAGGACCTGGAGGACAAACATGGCCCTCACTTAAGCAACTGCTGAAGACAAAAGGTTCGCACAATGGGCATGTGTTCATGTGTAGCAACACCTCAGGGACCCTAAGGACCACACTGCAGGTGAGCAGTGGCCAAGGAGATGGCCCCACAGATGCTGCTGGGGTTTATCTGAGCACTTGGCCAGGTGAGAGAAGGTCTGAGCTCTGACCCAGGGTTGAGATCAAGAGCCTATGGTATAGCCGATAACCCAGCTCATGCCTCATGTTGTTTGGATCCTTCCTAGGGTCAGGTGTGTTATGCAGCTGCCTCACCTATGCCTCTGTCATGACAACCCTGTGAGGTACCATTTTGAAGATGGAAAAAGTGAGGCTCGGAAAGACTAAGTGACTTACCCAAAGTCACGCAGCCTATAGACCAGCAGCCCCTAATCTTTTGGCATCAGTTTCAAGGGGGACAAGTTTTTCCTCAGATGGGAAGCAGGAATCATCAGTCATTAAATTCTCATAAGGAAGGCCCAACCTAGATCCCTCGCGTGCTCAGTTGACAGTGGGGCTCGTACTACTGCAAGAAACTAATGCCACCACTGATCTGACAGAAAATGGAGCTCTGCTTGCCCACTGCTCACCTGCTGTGAGGCCTGGTTCCTAACAGGTTACTGACTGGTACCCCAACTGGGGGTTGGGGATCCCGGTTATTGACAACTGAACTGGCCCTTGGATTCCTAGCTGCCTGAATCCAGCTCCACATATTTTTTTAAGTGAGAAAGCAGGATTTATTGAGAGGACAGAAAAGCTCCCACAGTGGGAGGGGACCCAAAGGAGCTGCCCCCCAGTTCCACATTCTTAAGAAGGTCAAGGATGTTTCTGCTTGTAAACATGTGTTTTTCTGGAATCCAGAAGAATAAAGAAGTCTATCCCTGGAAAATCTGGATAATAAATAGAAAATAATCTTTTTCCACATACATATGGAAAGCATATATATATGGAAGTTTATACTGGAGGTGCCAAAAAAATGTATACACATTTTAAGAGATGTTAATTGTAATCAGAAGTGTCTGCACACTGATGGTAACTACTTTGAGCACCTCTTGTGATTACAGAAGTCAAACATAACTTATATTTATCTTATTGAGTATTACAATTTTAATACATTTTTTCCTTTCTTAAAATGTGTATATATTTTAGCACCCTTTGTATATGTTTAAGTTATATAAAATTTATATATGATAATATATAAATATATTAAAATATTTATTGCTATTTTTATTTTTTAAGATACAAGATCTTACTCTGTTGCCCAGGCTGGAGTGCAGTGGTGTGATCACTGCAGCCTCAACTCCTGGGCTCAAATGATCCTCTTGCCTCACATCCCAAGCAGCTGGGACGATAAGCTTATGCTACCATGTCCAGTTAATTAAAAAAAAATCTTTTAGAGACAAGGTCTAGCTCTGTTACCCAGGCTGGAGTGCAGTGGTATGATCACAGCTCACTGCAGCCTCCAACTCCAGTGCTCAGGCGATGCTCCTGCCTCAGCCTCCTGAGAGGAGTAGCTTCTACTATAACTGAACCCAGAGCAAATAGACCAAGGACTCTTGTCAGCAGGACCACAGGACACAGGATTTGAGTGTCTTAACCACGTCTTTTTTCTCTCCTGCTGACCCTGGAGAGAATGCTCCTTCCAGGGCTAGCTAGTCCTGGAGATGGGAATCCACTCACCCAGAGTCACCTTTCACATGTAAATGAGTGAACCCAAGGCCCACACCCCTGCCAGCACCCCCACTGGGCTCTCACCTCAGGTCCAGTTTCCAGTCAACTAGAGACTGAACCTCTGTGCTCACAGCTCCCTGAAATTATTCCAACCAGTCAGTCCTCAGCCTGCTAACCCTGCCTAGCCCGGTCCTTCCTGCAGAAGCCACAGTAAAGGCTCTTGCTCACATTTTCTGCCCATTGCCATGCCCCCAATGGACCTGGTTTTTTGTTGTGTGTCCCTGCCTCCAGCATCCGGGGAACTTGGAGGAAAGACTTCCTCTTCTATGCCTGTCATTTTCATGTCTGCCTGTCTTACCACCTGATTAAAACAAATCCTGCCTGACGTGGTGGCTCAAGCCTGTAATCTCAACACTGGGAGGCTGAGGATTGCTTGAGCCTAGGAGTTCAAATCCAGCTAAGGCAACTTAGTGAGACTTCATCTCTACAAAAAAATCAAAGAATTAGGTGGGCATGGTGGCATGCAGTTACTTAGGAGGCTGAGGCAGAAGGATCACCTCAGCCCAGGTAGTTGAGTCTGTGGTAAGCCGTGATCATGCCACTGCATTCCACCCTGAGCAACAGAGTGAGACTCTGATTTGACAAAACAAAAAATATCCTGAGGACCCTTAAAACAAACCCCTAGGACTTATGAAGGTTGGTGTAGACACACCAGTCCCTGGCCAGGATACTGAGAGCCACGCATGCCTCTGCTTGTGGGCTCCTGGTGGAAGCAACTGTTCTGTCCCCAGACCATGAATGAGGGTGGAGGTTAATTTCAAGACTCACCTCCCTGCCTCCACCCAGACTCAGAAAAAGGCTCGGCAGAAAAACAAGAATGTATTTTGTGTTCTTCCATTTCCTTCTTAGGTTTATTGGTCCAGTCCATTCATTCAAATATCTGTTGACTATCTGTCAATGCTGGGCACTTCACCGGAAACTAGAGGCCCATAAATGAATAGGAGGCCAGATTCACTCTCACAGAATCACAGGATATTAGTGGGAAAGGCCATCACAAAAACAAAGAAAAAGTAAACTATCCAAGAATAGGGGCTCCAACAGAAGAATGTACCAGAGAAGGGGTGGGAGAAGGGATTAGGGGAGGGCTTCAAATGGTGTGATGGTTTCAGCTGGGTCTTGAGGGATGAGTGGGATTTTGCCAGGCATATCAGGAGGAGGTGTTCTAGGGATTGTGGATGGAGATCTGAGAAACCAAGACACATTCAAGGGTGTGTGGATAGAGCAGAGTGTTTGGAATGCCGGGGAGTGCATGAGGCTGGGGAAGTAGGATTTATATGTTGCCCCACTTTCTATTGTTAGGTAACAAATGATCTGAAAACTTAGTGGCATCAAATAACTAAGATTTATTATATCTCAAATTTCTGTGGCTTGGCTGGACTTGCAGGGGTTTCTTCTGCTCCGTGGAGTGTTAGCTGGGGCCACTGCTCCAGGGATGTTGACAGCCTCCAGCTGGGTCCTCAGTTAGGAGCTGAAACACTCACGGTGGCCTCAGTCACATGTCTGGTGCCTCAGCTGGGGTGGCTGGGCCAGCTGGGGACCCGCTGGGCCTCTCTCTCCATCAGCCTCTCAGGTGGTGGCTCAGAGCTCTGAGAGAACTAAAGCAGAGGTGCCGAGCCTCTTTTGTTGAGGTCTGAAACTGGCCCAGCATCCCCTGCATCATGTGACCAAAGCCCAGCTTCCCTTGCATCATGTGACCAAAGCAAGTCACAGGCCAGCTCAGACTCAGGGGATCTGAGGGGGACGGCGCCTCTCTACAGGGGAGCCACATGTGTGAACAGAGGGGAGAGGATGTCTGCTGACCAGCTGCCACATCTGTCATCCCAAGGAGTTAGATTACATGTGTTTAAAACTGGGGAGACATGGTCTCATTTATATTCCAGGAAAACGCTCTGGCTGTAGTTGGAGACTGGATTCTAGAAAGCAAGACCAAGGGCGACAGACAAGGACTATTGAGAGGTTACCATCCATGGTTTAGGCAAGAGGTGATGCTGTGGGTTGAAATGTTCCCCCAAAAGATAGGTTGAGGCTACTCCCTGGTCCCTGGGACTTGGAAATAGGGTCCCTGGGATTTGGAAATAAGGTCTTTGCAGAAGTGATCGAATTGGGATGAGGCCATAAGGATGGGCCCTCATCCAATCTGACTGGTGGCCTTAATAGAAGAAGACATAGATGCACAGAAGAACGCTAAGTGACAGAGGCAGAGACTGCAGTGACATCACTGTAAGCGAGGGGATGCCAAGGGTTGACGCCCCCAGGAGAGGCTGGGAAGAGATGAGGACAGCCTCAGAGGGAGCCTGGTCCGCTGACATCCTTACTTCAGACTTGTGAACTCCAGAGCTGAGAGAACACCTTTCTGTTATTTTCAGCAGCTAGGTTTGCAGTACTCGGTTATGCACAATCCTTGGAAACCCATGCAGGTGACTGTGGGCTGACCTAGGGAGGGGAGGACAGGTTGCATCGCATTTCAGGGGCTGAAGGAGCCCAGTGGCAAGAGAGCACAAGATGACACGGTGGGTCTGGGGCTTGGCATCTGCTCTGCAGGCTTCTGTTCTTTGTTTCATCCACGAGTTAGCCTGTGCTGGCCTTTGTTAGCCTGTGTTAGATTGGCCAGGTTGTGGTGGTGCCTGATTTTCCCACTTGTTGGTTTCACACTGGGGCAGCTGTACATGCAGGAAATGCAGTGGGCCATCGTCTTGTCAGTTCATGGCCAGTCCATGATTTCTCTCTGGTGAACCAGCCCTGGCTGACACTCAGCCCCTGAGGTCTGAGGCGGGGCCACTCCTCGCCTGGCTGTGGGGGTGGGCACTTAGGTCTGTTGGGGCAGATCCTCCAGCGTCCTCTGCACTCCTGGGATTGGTTTAGGGATGGGCAGGTGACTCATGAGCTTGTGTCTCAGGGTTTGATGGGCACGAAGGGAGGAGCTCTCATACTCTCCTGACTGGGGCTGCTCACCTGGGCGGACATCACACCCCTGGAGTCATCAGCAACTGTTTTGTCACTGAGAGCTGAGGCTATCTGAGCACGAAGCCAACCTAGCAGAGAGCAGGGTTGACAGATGGAGAAAGACTGGGAGATCTAGTCCTTATGACATAAATGGAGTCTTGGACCACGCTGGATCTGACTGTAGATGATCCCTCTGAATCAACAAACCCTCTTATTTTGCTGAAGATTCTTTACATTGGATTTCTGTCACTTGAAACTGAATGAGTCCTAACTAAAGTCCTGACTAACGTATTTACCTTGCTGGGGAATTTTCTGTGCTTATTAAGCGGAGAGAGGAATTGTGAATTCTGGGAAATATGGGGCTCAGCCCTCCTTTTTGAGGTTCTTTTTCATTTCTGTGGTGGTCTTCTGCAGAACCTTTGGGTGGAATTAGATGTCAGGGATTTGTTGGAATTATGGTTCACCTCTCAACTGCCTCATTTCTTTACTATGATTTTTCTGTTACTCTATACAACCATTTTCTCACCTTTTAAAGTTGACAATTAAGACACAGGGAAGAAATGTCCCTCAACACTTGCTAAGTGGTGGTGATCACAGGGCAAGAAGCCCTGATGTTTCTCTAGTAACCCCTGAGAGGCAGAAACTACCACAGGACACGATGACCACAACACAGCAACACAGTGCAAGAATACTCCACCCAGGGACTCAGGAAAATCCAGTCATTTGTAGAAGAGATTGCATTTTGGGAACTACAAAGGTTCCAGAGAAGGTAAATCACACACCAGTGGTGTGAAGCCTCAGGGCGTCTTTACTTCTTTCTACTTGACGCAGAACAGTTTCTGTATTTTTCAAACACATTTCCTCTTAAGCTCCCCTGAAGCCCGTCTAAGCCCAGCGGTGGGGTGTGTGCAGCCTAAGCAGGCCTTTTCCTCTGCAGAGGAAATGAACTCCTGACACTGAACTTGGAATAGCCCCAGCCTAGGAAATCCTGAGCTCACTTTCCTGACTGCAAGTACTCTGCTCCCCAGAGATGCCAACGGACCGTCACGTCACATCCCAACAGCTCCTCTTCAGACAGGAACAGGCACCAATGAGGGGGCCTAGTCCATGGGAAAGGAGCCTGCTGGTGCAGTCTGAGGGTCAAACTCAGCGCTGAACCTGCTGATGGGACAATCACACTTGCTGTGACTTTCATGGAAGAGACACATGGGCGTGTGCTTTTCTGGTTTCAGGATCCATTCTCTGTGTGTACACATATTTGCTTGGGCCGTTTATGTTGCAATCATTTCTTTCTTGAAGATGCAACCTGTGCTTCTTTCTTTTTGTAATCAAAAGACTTTATTTTTTTAGAGCAGTTTTAGGTTTGCAGCAAAATTGAGTGGAAAGTAGAGAGAGTTCTCACCTGTCCCCTATCCCCACACATGCACAACCTCTCCCACCACCAAGGGCCTCACCAAGTGGTACATTTGTTACAATTGGTGAGCTTGCATTGGCACTTCATTGTCACCCAAAGTCCGCAGTTTGCTTTAGGTTTCATTCTTGGTGAGGTACAACTGTGTAATGACGTGACTCTACTGTGATCATATCTTTTAAAAAAAATTTAATTTAATTTTTTTGAGTCAGAGTCTCACTCTGTTGCCCAGGTTGGAATGCAGTGGCACACTTGGCCACCGCAGCTTTGACCTGCTGGGCTCAGGTGATCCTTCTGCCTCAGCCTTCCAAGTAGCTGGAACTATAGGCACGAGCCATCACACCCAGCTATTTTTTTTTAAATGTAGAGATGAGGTTTCGCCAAGTTGCCTAGGCTGGTCTCGAACCCCTGGGCTCAGGCAATCCTCTTGCCTCGGCCCATGATCGTATCTTACAGAGCAGTTTCCCTGCCCTAAAACTCTGCTGAGTTCTGCCAGTGTGTCCCTCCCTCTCGCCAAGCCCTGGCACCACTGATCTTTTTACCGTCTCCATCATTTTGCCTTTTCCAAAACGTTGCAGAGTTGGAATCCTACAGTGTGCAGGCTTTTCAGATCGGCTTCTTTCACTTAGTAATATGCATTTACGTTCCCTCCATGTCTTTTCATCACTTGAAAGCTCATTTCTTTTTAGCACTGAATAATCTCTTATCCTTGGATGTGCCATAGTTTATCTACTCACCTACTGAAGGACATCTCGGCTGCTTCCAAGTTTTGATAATTATGAATAAAACTGCTATAAACACCCATGTGCAGGTTTTTGTGTGGACATAAGTTTTCGATTCATTTGGGTAAATACCAAGGAGCACGATTGTGGTATCATATGGCAAGAATATGTTTAGTTTTGTAAGAAGGTGTCAAACTGTCTTCCAAAGTGACTGTATCACTTTGCATTCCCACCAGCACTGAATGAGCGCTCCTATTACGCTACATCCTCACTGGCATTTGGTGTGTTGGTGTTTTGGATTTTAGCCATTCTAATAAGTGTGTAGTGGCCAATGAGTCTTCTCAATGATCTTTCGAGCGTTATTTTGAGTACTGACTTTGGATGCTGCAGTTCTATTATCTTAAATGCAAGAAAAGTGTAGCAGAATCAAGTTATACTTTCATCATACACTCTCTGATGAACTATATTTTTGAGTGGCTATTACTTGCCAAGCACTGGAGATTTGCAGATAGAAGATGCTCTCTCTGCCCTCAAAGAGCTCAGAGCCTAGTGGATGAGGGTGCCTGGTGACACTTAGTGCATAAGGAAGGTGCTGTGTCCTGTGGAGGGGCACCTCAGAAGGGGACTCTTTCCTGGAAAGATGGGGCGGCTGGACAGAGTGGTGGTGAGGAGGTGGCCTGTCGGCCCCTAAGGGGAGGTCTGAGGCTGAATGAACAATTGCAGGCCTGGGAGACACAAGAGGGGGGGCAGGCTGGGGCGTGGATGTGTTAAGGCACGGGACACAGCTACCTTTCAGGGTTACTGGAGCTGAGGGTTTGGGGACAAGGAACCAGGAACTCTAACAGGGACAAGACATGACTGGGTTTGCCTTTCAGGAGGACCACAGGCCAGTGCGGGGAGACAGGTAGGAGGGAGTGACAGGAAGGGGTGTGGAAGGTGGGACCTGCAGATGCCTGGGCTTGTTCACTCCTTAGCCATCTGTAAGTGTTTCCGGAGTACAGATCCCCACCTGAGAGCCTCTAGTCAGCCATGCATTAGCCAGAATCTCAGTCTAGGGAGAATGTTGACCTTTTCTCTTCATTCCTGACAGCTAGGACCAGAACTGCTGACCAGCTTATTTTAAAAGGCTGATTTGGGCAGGTTTGGTGGCTCACTTCTGTAATCCCAGCACCTTGGGAGGCCCAAGGCAAGATGACCACTTGAGGCCAGGAGATTGAGACCAGCCTGGGCAAAAGGTGAGATCCTGACTCTACAAAAAAAAAAAGGCAGACATGGACCTATAATCCCAGCTATGTGGGAGACTGAGGCAGGAGGATCGTTTGAGCCCAGGAGTTGGAGATTGTAGTGAGCTCTGATTGCACTACTGCACTCCTGCCTGGGCAACAGAGCAAGACCCTGACTCTAAAATAACTAACTAAATAAATGGCTGGTTTAAAGTTATGTATAGGTCAAGATTATTCAAGGTTATCTAAGGTTATGTAAAAGTTATTGAAAGACTGGTTTTAAGTTATTTAGTCTCCTCTCCTTGGCTTGCACTCCAGTGGAGGGACACTGAGGCAAAAAAAATGGCCATGCCTGAGCCCGCGGGTTTGAGACCCGCCTGGGCAGCGAGACCTCATCTCTACAATAAATCAAAAAATCAGCCGGGCGTGGTAGCGCATGCCTGTAATTCCGGCTACTTGGAAGGCTGAGGTGGAAGGATCCCCGGAGCCCAGCAGGCGAGGCTGCGGTAGCCGGGAGTGGCCACTGCGCTCCAGTCTGGGCGACAGAGTGAGACTCCAACTCAAAAAAAAAAAAAAAAATGGCCATAACCAAGGTAAGAGAGGAGACCGAGGGACTGGGTTAGCCCATGGTGCTGTTACCACCCCGAATCCCCGACAGATGGTGACTATGTTGTACGACTCCATGGTGACCTCACCATCCACTCAGCATCCTTGTGAGTGGTCTGTATAAAACCCCAATTGTTGGGAGTCTGTGGTGATGATGGCTAGTTCATCCTGCTTTAAAATGGGGGATGGTCATTTCTCTTAACTCCCTCGCTGACTTCTTGTTGTTTTTTTTTTAACTCAAACTAGCACGTAGCATTCACACACCATGAAGCCCAAGCAATTATGACAACTTGTTACAAATTCATCATCTAGAAAAGAGTAAGATCATTCCCACAAATGCAGGTTATTGATATTTCTTGAACTCATCTGAGCTCAGTAGAGAAATTACACTTTGATGAACTTTCTCAAGCTGGAGCCAAGGCTGCAGCACAAACCCACCAAATGCAGCTTCTGAAGGACGACAGCATTGGGTCCAGGGGGCACTTTTGACTAGTGGTTGACTCACTGCAGTGTTGAGTTGCCTCTAAATTAAGATCTTTCCCCCACTCCAAAATAGTTCCAAAATGAGCATCTGTTGTGCGCCAGGTCTGGCTCCAGGCATGGGAAGGCACATCACCACTGTTCAACACAAGGTCCCTGTTTTCAAGTGTAATTTATATTCTATTAGGGGAGATACAACATTAACAACTTCGACACAGTATATCATATAAGGTCAGGAAGCAAAAACCGCGATGACAAATAAAAAAGCAGGCTAGGTGTTGTGACACGTGCCTATAGTGCCAGTTACTTGGGAGACTGAGGCAGGAGGATGGCTTGAGCTCAGGAGTTTGAGGCTGTAGTGAGCTATGATTGCACCACCCCACTCCAGCCTGGGAGACAGAGCAAGACCCTCTCTCAAAAACAAACAAACAAATAAACTAAAATTAAAAAATAAAAAGTAAACATAAAATAAAATAATAAAATAAGAATAAAACATTAAATTAAATTAAATTAAAAATCAAGGCAAGGGACTAGAGAGTGCCAGAGGAGGACAGTAATCCTGAGGTGGAATGGGGGTGAGGGGAAGCTGGAGATGGAGCAAAAGCTGCTTTCACCCCTGGGTGGACCCTGCAGACTACTAAGGTAGAAGCTAGAAATGTCATACGCACATGCCTGGGTGTCGACAGGCTTGTTTTTGATCACTGCTCACCTTCCCGTCCTGAGCCTCTGAGCTGCAGGAAAAGGCTTAGTCTAAGATTTCTAGGTGACCTCAGCCCAAGTCAGCTGCTTTCTTAGTCAAGTGAGAGGTCTCCTCCTGCCCTTATGTTGCGTGTGGTGTGCGCCACGATGTCCTCTGAGATGAGCCTTGGTCCTGGATCACGGTCTGCTGGGGCCTCTGCAGGCACGTGACTCCCACTGCCCCCGGGTGCTGCTCACATGGGAGACATTTCAGATCTGCCCATTTGCTCAAAAGAGTTTGTGCATGTGGCAGCAGAGTGCTGCCCTTTGACAGAATTCAGTTTATTGTGACATTCCCCAACAGAAGGAAGTTCTGGTCCTGGGGACTCCTTTTCCAAATTTGTACACAAGCGTTCCTCTGGGTGTGGCACGGGTCAGGGGACACAGTCAGCCTCTCTCCTCTGCCTATCTGGGCCGTGGAAAGCTTGGGATCTGGTGATAGGGATCTCTCTGTCTCTGCTGTTACCTGACCTGCCTCAGTTTCCACTAGCTGCTCTTATACCAGTTGAGAGGCTAGTAGTCTCCCTTGCTCTCAGATTCCTCCAAAATCCTTTGGTTTTTGGCTCCCCCCTCTGGTTGCCCTCCACCCTTGGGAAAATCTCCTTCCTTTGGTTCAGACAGAATTGCCAACTCTTCTCCCTGTGATGGAAAAAACCTGGCCAGCTGGTGTCCTTTTGGGTGTTTACACCCAGATTCAAAAGGCCTCTTCTCTTGATGTTATTGTCTTGGGTTTGGCTTTACAAAAGTTTGAATAGAAGCTTGTGGATAAGAATTGACTTCTCTTTTCTAGGCTGTGCCAGGATCCCAAGAAGGTGAAAGATGCCAGCCAGCAGAAGCAGAAGGCACTTAGGTGGGGTCTGGGGACTCCGTGGCTTCCTTTCCATTGTAGGGAGTTCTGGAAGTGCCCTGTGCGTTCCTGCCCCTCCACCCATTACTTGCAGTATGTCCTTGGTTTCCTGATGTTGACTTGTGACCTTCATAACAGTAGGTTTTAGTTCCTGAAGAACTTCAGAGTTAGAAACAATGCAAGGGGGTCCCAGAGATGTCCACATAGGTCTTCTGGGTGTGTCCACAGATCTGAGGAGGCTTCAAGTCACCATGTTTCAAAACAATGGGGAGAAGACACGTATGGTTCTCAGGAAGTGGTGTCGAGGGAATGGATGTGTAGCTCTGGGCCCAGTAAGGATGCAGGATGGCCTCCCTCACCCCAAGCTCAGGGTTTTGCCCAGACCGAAGCAGAACAAAGCTCATTCCTCTTGGATGGCATCTTAAAACACCAAAGCCTGTAACTCCTCTTGAAAATTTTCAGCAACAATTTTTTTTTAACTAAGGATTTTATCATTTTCCCTAGAATATTAGGAAGGAAAAAAATCCCCAACAACCCTCTAATCTCTCTAATCTTTTATATTTCGAAGCATGCTAAACTTGATGGTGTTACTTGCAAACCAAAGTATAAGCAATAATTTTTCTATTTTTAAGTTAATACATTAGCCTAGGTTTATAATGGCTCTTAGGAGGAATAGCATTAAGTGCAAAAGTGTTGGTTCTTCATTTTCCTGTGAAAACTGCTTGCCCTCTGCTTCTTGCTCTTTGCCTGTTAATATCTTTAAAAAAGTTTACTGAAACTGTGGTGCCTTGTGACTCTGTTGCCCTCAGAGAACACACTTGCTCTATGGGTGAGGCCTTCAGTGTCTGCACCACAGCATTTTAGGGGTTCTGGCTTGTGGGTGGGAGGGAGCATAGGTTTAGGGAATCACTAGGGAGCCCCTCAGAACCTAGATGGGGAGCAGCTGCCTGTGTCAGGTGCAAAGTTTGGGAGTCCCCAAGGCCACCCTCGATTCTGACACCTTGATTCTGATCCCCCACGACCACCCCTAGGATCGGTTATTTACTAGAAAGACTCACAGAACTCAGAAAAGTCATTCTACCTGCAGTATCGTTACAGTGAAAGGGTCCAGATGCAAGCCAGCAGAAGCAGGGGGCAGCTAGGGCAGGGTCTGGGGACACCGGCACAGAGCTTCCCGCCATCCTCTCCCAGTGGATCTGTGGGACAGGGCCCATGTCCCCCAGCAACAATGATGACAATGTGCTTGGGATATTGCCAAGCAGGAAAGCCCACCCAAGGTCGAAGTCCAGAGCTTTTATTGGTGGCTAGTCATGTGGACCTGCTGACCATCCTCATGGCTGACCCCAGCCTCCAGCCTCTTCAGAGATTAAGCTGATACCTTGTAGCCATAAACCACACGGTGAGCACACACTATGGGGCGGGATCAAATCCCCTGATAAGATACTCTTATCAGGTGGAATGTTCCAAGGGCTTAGAGATGCTCTCCTGACAGCAGAGGACAGAAGCCAGACCTCTCTGCAGGCAAGGTGACTCCAGGGCTCTTCAAAGCAGGTACGGACCAGCATGTTCCACGAACTGTTTGTTTCTGCTTCATGACAAGATAAGTACAGAAACTGATACACGTTTTTGGAAGTATCTATGTTTAATGCAGCTAATAATGAAATAGCAGGACTTTTCTTTTTTCTTCTTGCCTCTTTTAAATTTTATTTTTCCAGTAATGTCCCGTTTGGAGATGCCCTGTATCATCTTTGTTCAGATAAGCTCTGTGATCTTGGACATGACCCTTTGGCTTTCTGGTTTCCAGGGTTCTCTTTTGTAAGATAGGTAGGAGTCAGTGAATTAGATTGGCATTTTTTCAAATTTTCTTTTTTGACATGGCAGGGAACTATATTTACATCACAACCCAGAATGTTGCTGCTTGTTACAGGCAAAGCAGTTTGGCACTTCCTTTCCTAATTTTTCTATTCTCATCCATTCCACCCAGAAAGAAGAAAGGGGGTCTGTACCCACTACACTGGCTTCAAGACATACTCAGAGTACCTGACCCGAGATGGGAAACGTTGCTAGGTGGTCTTTGACGTGATTTCCTGTCACTGGAGGGACCTTGAATGAGAGTCCTTGTGTCTGAACCCAGGGCCTGGGGGAGCCAGGAAACATCAACCAGCTTGCAGGGAGGGTGTCCTAGTCTGTCTTGTGTTGCTATCAAGAAGTACCAGAGACTGGATAATTTATAAAGAAGAGAGGTTGATTTAGCTCATGGGTCTATATGGAGCCGGCACCAGCTGGGCTTCTGGAAGCTTACAATCGTGGCGGAAGGGGAAGAGAGAGCCAGTGTGTCACATGGTGAGAGCAGGAGCAAGAGAGAGAAGGAGATACCAGGTTCTTTTAAACAACCAACTTGCTTGAGTAGAGAACTCATTCATTATCTAAGACAGGCATACCCAACCCAAGACCTGCAGGCTGTGTGCAGCCCAGAATAGCTAGTAATGTGGCCCTGCAAAAATCTTTGAACATCGTGTATTTTTTAGCATTTATTTTCTTTGTGATCCCATGTTTGGTTCCATTTTTGAAGTTCACAATCACGCTTTGTGTGTGACATTGCTTTCCGGCAGCACACACATTTGTGAGCAGCTATTTTCAAAGATGAAGCACACGAAGAGCAAAATTCAAACAAACATTCCTGACCAGTACCTTGAGAATTCACTCAGAATTGTGACCACATCCATCGCACCAGACATGGATAGATTCGTTTTACAAAAACAAGGTCAACTTCCCTAATTTTATACTATTCTCATTTTTCTAAACTCTATAACAAAAATATAAAAAATAAAATAAGTCTTATTATATGTATAGGCACTAACTATAGTGTCATTAATGTGTGGTCCAAGACAATTCCTCTTTACTTGAAGCAGCCCAGGGAAGCCAAAAAGTGGAACACTCCTGACCCAAGAGAAAGGGCCATTCCTGAGGGATCCTCTTCCATGACCCAGTCACCTCCCTCTAGAACTCGCCTCCAACACTGACGATCACATTTCAGTCTAAGGCTTGAAGGGGACAATAATCCAAACTGTATCACAGGGGCTGGCTGGGGCTGAGTTCTACAGATGACTGACTTGCTCCTAACTAATTATACACTTTGGATGAGTAGGCTATGCAGGGAGTGTTCTCCCTTGCTTTCTTAGGTTAAAAAAAATGTTAAAGACCCAAGCTATTCATGGGAGGACTTCACTGATGTCATCACTGCATCTGTGTCAGGGATGGCACAGGTTTGTGAATTACGCGTATCCTCATTGAATTCTCCTTCAGTGTGTGAGTTTGGTTTCGGGTTAGTTGAGGGCAGAGCCCGAGCTTTGTGGACCACCCACCTCCTCTCAAATGCCGTATCCACCTTGCCTATTGCTGCAAATCACCTCAGGGTGCAGTCCACGGGCAAAGCATTTCTGACGTCTTCTTGTGGGTTATCTGTCTATGTGCTTTTATATAAAACACTGAGCACTGATCGTAGTTCAGTTGGTTACCATGGGTTACAAAGAAGAAGTAGATTCTGCTAAAAAAAAAAAAAGAAAAAGAAAAGAAAAAGATCTTCTCCTCCCCTTTTAGAAAAAGCACCCCTCCCCCCCAACAGTGCAAAGTGACTCAGCCTCCTTCCTGGCAGGTGAAGAAAGGCCTAAGGGATGCATCTCAGCAACAGATGCCATGGACCATGAGCTGATAAGGAGGTGTTTGGCGGAAAGAAACGCCAGCCCCTTCCTTCTGATAATATAGAATTTAAAAATAGATCAGCCACATCCATCGGCAGCTCACACATCCGTTCCTGAAATATATAGAACCCTGTCAGTTGAGAGGAAGTACCGAATCACAGGGGAGCTGACACATCCAGAGGTGACCAGCTTCCTGTCACGAGGTCCCTAGTTAATGTCCTGTCCATTATAGAAGTGAGGGGTGTCCATGGGAATAGGACGGAATGGGTGGAGAGATCTGAACCAGTCACAGGTGAATCTGAGGTGGCTCTGTGCTTCATAGAAGGCCCCTTCACACTTTCAGTTGCCTTCCATCATGATCTGGAATTAGATACGCCTGTGCGCGGTGGCGCATGCCTATAATCCTCGTACTTTGGAGGCCAAGGTGAGAGGATTGCTTGAGCCCAGGAGCTTGAGAGCAGACTGGGCAACATAGCAAGACCTTGTCTCTACAAAAAAATCAAAAAGTGAGCAGGGCGTGGCAGTGTATGCCAGTAGTTTTAGGTACTCAGGAGGCTGAGGCAGAAGGATTGCTTGAACCCAGGAGGTTGAGGCTGCGGTGATTGTACTACTGCATTCCAGCCTGGGTAAAAGAGTAAGACTCTGACTCAAACAAACAAAACAAACAAACAAACAGACAAAGTTTTTACCGCAGAAAGTTAATTTTCACCCATATCTCAGGAACACAGCTGTGGAAGGCAAGGTGCTCCAAATTCTAGTTACGGACAGCATTAGCTGAGATGGCCTCACTACAACCTCAGCGCTGCTTCCTCTGGTCATTATTCAGGCACCTGGAGAACGCCTTATTGGCCTTTTTAAGAGAAGAATGGGTTAGAACAACCCTTGGTGGCCTCAAAAGCCTCTGTTCTCATTATCTCTAGAAAGTGTGTTTTCTCGTGCTGCTGCCAGATTGACCTAATTATATTTCAATCCTCAGACTAGATCTCAATTGGAAAATACTGATGTCGCTAACAGATACGTTTGCTGACCAGATTTCTCAAAAAAGAACATTAAGAACCTTTGCATGCTGTCATCCCCCTTGTACTTTCCAGTGTGTTGTTGATTAGGTCAAGGAAACCTTTATACAAGGCTTCACAAAATAATCAATTTTTTTCGACATGATGCTCAATGTCAGCCAGACGCACCTCAAAGCTCATTGACTGTTTTGATTTAGGATATTAACAACAGCAAAGTTGTCAATTCCCACTGAGTCATCCATGTTTTATTGAGTTGGATTTAGCTGCTGAATTATCTACAATTTGTGCCAGAAAATCATCTCAGTTGAAATCCCTAGAGGTGTTCAAGAAAACAAGGAAATGCTTGTTTTCAAGTGATACCTCAAATACATTAAAAAGGAGATGTTAAATATTTTGAAATCTCTGGAATTAGAAAATTAAGGATTTCTCTCAGTTTTTTGTTTGTTTGTTTGTTTCCAGTAGAAATTTTTTTTTTTTTTGAGTTGGAGTCTCACTCTGTTGCCCAGACTGGAGTGCAGTGGCCGCTCCCAGCCACCGCAGCCTCGCCTGCTGGGCTCCAGCGCGGCTCAGCCTTCTGAGTAGCCGGAATTACAGGCATGTGCTGTAAAATCAGCCTGGCTGATTTTTTGATTTATTGTAGAGATGAGGTCGCGCTGCCCAGGTGGGTTTAGAACCCGCGGGCTCAGGCAATCCACTCACCTCAGCCTCCCAAAGGCGTGGGATTACAGGCTGAGCCACCGAGCCCGGCTTCCAGTAGAAATTTTAAAGAAATCAGTTGCCCAGGCTCAGTGGCTCAGTCTGTAATCCCAGCACTTTGGGAGGCCGAGATGAGTGGATTGCCTGAGCCTGCAGGTTCGAGACCAGCCCGGGCAACTTGGCAAGACCTTGTCTCTACAATAAATCAAGTTAGCTGGTCGGTAGCACACGTCTGTAGTCCTGGTTACTTGGAAGGCTGAGGCAGAAGGATCACTGGAGTCCAACAGGCTGATGCTGGGGTGACTGTGAGTGTGCCACTGCACTCCAGCCTGGACGACAGTGTGAGACTTCAACTCAAAAAATAAAAAATAAAAAAAAATAAATTTACTTGTTAAAAAAAGAAAAAAAAAGAAATCAGTTGGGCTCCCTGTCTCTTAAGACAGATTTAATTGATTTGGTGGAGAGGTGGAAAGAGTAGCAGCTGGGGAGTCCATTCTATAGTGGTCCAGGGCCTGGGTGGTCTTAGAACCAGGTTCAGGGCTCAGAATTGAAAGGAATTTAGGGGTTCGAGAAAGCTTGGGACTGCTTAGACCCTTGGACTATTTGTGTTTCAGGTAAACAACAGACTGTTTTGTGAACTGGCCTAAGGTCTAAAATCCACTTATGATTTTTGTTTCCATGGGAAAATATATTCCAAGTTCTCATTTATGGGAATATAATCATTTGGTAAGGAATTTTGGAATTTATGGGATATAATGAGTTGGTAAAGAGTATACATAATCTATGTTACTATATAAAACAATGTGAACTAATATATAATATGTATATTATAATCTATAATATAAAAGGCAATGGACCTTATTTGCAACTAATACTCTGTCATAGGCCCAACAAATGCTTGTTAATGAAACTGGTTTATAGATTTCTATTAAAAAATATTTTTAACCGGTCTCGGTGGCTCAGCCTGTAATCCCGCGCCTTTGGGAGGCTGAGGTGAGTGAATTGCCTGAGCCCGCGGGTTCGAGACCCA
>NW_007041091.1:45109-115593 GCF_000164805.1 Carlito syrichta
TTCAAAAAAAAAAAAAAAATATATATATATATATATATATATATATATTTATAGTGTGCAATCTCCAAATAATCCACGTTTATTTGACTACTGATCATAAAGTATATTTTTTAGAGGTTTATCATCTGTTTTTCTATAAGAACTACATGAGATAACTGACTCAAGACCCCAATTTCATCCTAAATTAGACTATTATCCTTGCCACACAGGGGAGCCTCAGGAGGCTTGCAGAGGTGAGCCAGACGTTCTCGTTAGCACCCAGTAGGACTTGCTCCTGGTTCAAGTTGAACTCGAACTAGGGACTTGCATCTCAACAACCGCATTTCCTTGCAGGACACATCAAGGAGTGAAAGAACAGGGGACTTTTCTTTGAGACTCTTAGGTCTCAGGATGAGGTCCTTCAGGGAGATTGGGTCCTCACTTCATGAATGTTGTCACTGTCATCTGTGTCATCCCACCCCCACCTTCCTGAGCATTCATTGTCGCTGGTGGGTCCTGCACTGTGCCATGGCAAGGTTTCTGTCACAAGGTTCCTGAACTTTTCTGGGAGACATGACAATAGAAATACAATGTACTCTAGAAAAAGTCACGGATGTGTGATAGAAATGTTCTGGACTTAGTGGTGATGGTTGTACAACCTTGTGATTATGCTAAAAAACACTGAACTGTACATGTTCAAAGGGTGAACTTTATGGTATGTGAATTATACCTCACTCTTAAAGGAATATGTAATGTAGTAAGTATTTTAGGAATTCAGAGGAGAGGGAGTACCTCAGGCAATCAGAGAAGATTTTATGGAGGTGTTGATTGTTGAAAGATTGGAAGGACTTAGATAAGAGATGTCAGGGAAGAGCAGATGGAGAGGCGGAGGGTGGGAGGAACCTGCTGGAACCTGCCAGAAAAGGAGGATTGTCAGACAGGGAGAGACAGGAAGAAAGGAAATGAAGGGCAGAAACACCATTGGGGGGTCAGAGAGGCTTTGGATGCTGATCTGAGCAGCAAATGGCAAAGAAAAAGCCATTGACATTTCTTACCACTGGGATCTGGCATGGCTGGGGAAGACTCATTTGCCTGGGTCATGTGGGATGGGAAGGCACAGGAAGATCAGACAGGAGGAGAGCTCGTCCCAGCTAGTGTAGCACTCTGGGTAGATAGTGAAAGTGGCAATAAAATGAAAAAGACTAGACAGATGTTGTAAAGGAAGAGTGGACAGGACTTGACACCTGATTGCATATGTAGAGTGAGGAAGAGTTGAAGATCCTTCCACGGATTTAAGCCTGGGACTCTCCCAGGAAAGCATCAACAAAAACAAGGGCTGGTTTGAGGAAAGAGACGCTGAGTTAAATCTTAAGGGTTTGGGGTTGGGGTCATGATGGGACATCTAAGTGGAGATATGAAGCCAATAATAACGTGGCAAGTCCAGAAGGCGTCTTACTTGCAAGTAAGGAAACTGAAGACCAGAGGATATGCGACCTGCCTAGGCTATAGAGCAAGTGTAGGCCTGCTGAAGCCAGATTCCGGGCTTAAACACTTTCTGCCTTGCAGGCAGCTGGCTCAGATGTGGAGCTAGCACCCGGAGGGCGATGGGATGAAGAGTTCAGTCCACAACAGAGGGCAGGAGTGAAAGGCGGTGGAATGGCAGTCTCTGCAGGGGAATGGATGGCGAAGCGAAAATGCCACAGGGCCGGGGACCATGCCTTGCCACCTGTCTTCCTTTGGAAGATTTGAGAAGGAAGCAGAAAGCAGGCACATGCTAGCTGGAATAAAGACGGCAGTGTCATGGAGGCCGAAGGGAGACAGCATTGAACAGGGGCATGAGAAGGAGGCTTGCAGACATCTAGCCTAGCATGCCTGTCTCCTCCAACACAGCCAGTCCATGCAACTCCAGGGGGACTGGGTGACTGACAACACTAGATGCTTCAGGGATGTTAAAAGAACATAGGCTAAGGCCACAGGATTGGGCGGCTGGAGATCCTGGAGAGCATCCTCTCAGAGCATGCTGTGAAGGGAAGCTGAGGAAGAAGGTGAGAAGGAAGCAAGGAAAGGGAAGAGGTGAGAATGGATCGCTCTTTTGAGATGTTTGGCAATGAGGGGAATGAGAGCTTAAGGATGATAACTGAGACCAAGAAGAGTCGGGTTTTTTTTGTTTTTTGTTTTTGTTTTTTTTTTGTTGGGGTCTCACTCCATCAGCCAGGCTGGAGTGCAGTGGCATGCTTATGGCCACCCCAGCGTCAACCTGCTGGGTGCTGGCTATCCTTCTGCCTCAGCCTTCCAAGTAGCCGGAACTACAGGCACATGGTACTGTGCCCGGCTAATGTTTTATTTATTGTAGAGATAAGGTCTCGCCAAGTTGCCTGGGCTAGTCTCGAACCAGAAGCCTCAGGCGATCCACTGGCCTTGGCCTCCCAAAGTGCTGGGATTACAGGCTGAGTCACTGAGCCTGGCCTGTTTGTTTTTCAAAGTAGCAGTAAAACCTGGTGGCCTAGAAACAGTAACTAATGGAAAAAGAGAAACTGAAGGTGTCAGAGAGAAAGGGCTGAGTTCTGGGTTGAAGGAAGAGAGAAGTGGCTGGGTTCTGGACTCATGGAGAGAGAAGGGATTGGGTCCTCAGGTCGTGGAGGAGAGAGGGGTTGGGTCCTGCAGTCATGGAGGGGAGAAGGGGCTGGATCTTGGGGTCATGGAGGAAAGAAAGGTCTGGGCCCCGGGGTCACTGAAGAGAGAAACGGTTGGATGCTTGAGGTCATGGAAGAAAGAAAGGACCGAGTCCTGAGGTACCGGAGGAGAGAAGGGGCTGGGTCCTAGAGTGACGGAGAAGAGGAGGGCTTGGGACCTGGGGTTAGGGCGAAGAGCACGGGTTGGGTCCTGAGGGCATGGAAGAGAGAAGGAACTGAGCCCTGGGGTTATGGAAGTCTTGAGGTCATGGAAGAGAGAAGGGGCTGGATCCTGGATCCTGGGCGAGAGAAGGGGCTGTGTCCTGGGGTCATGGAAGAGAGAAGGAGTTGGGTCCCGGGTCATGTGTTCTTTTGCAAGCTGGTACTCTTTCTAAAGGGAGGACACAGTACATGGGTGAAGGTCAAGCTCTTCCGTCGAGAGGAGACTGGGTCATAGAGCTTCAGCTGGAGAGTCTCATATTTTTACTTCTCCTTTTACTAACGGAGAAGGCAATTATCTCCCTTTTTCTCTTACTTACAGAATCCAATATTATTTGTGGCAGCAAGGTGGCTAACTAAAACATGTTTCCCAGTCTCCGTTTTAGCCAACACTGGTCATATGACTCAAATTTGTTCATGGAAAAATCACTGAGGTTTATGAGAATGTTCTTCAAAAGGAACAGTTTAAGTGTCATGTACTCATATTGCTCCTCCCCCTTTCCCCTTCTTTCCTTCCCAGGATATGGTTTTGATGACTGGAGCTGTAGCAGTTATATTGTGACTATGAAGTAACTTAGAGCATAAAAACCAGTGCTAAGAACAGAAAGAGAGGAGGAAGTCGGGACACTGATGACATTGTGGTGCCACCACAAGACCTTGGATAGCTTACCTCTGCACTCATCTTGCAGAACAGAAAAGACATTGCTTTTTCTAAGTCACTGTTAGCTGGGGGTTTTGTTGTGAACAACAAAATTTCTACCTGGAATTGTGTAGAGGTTAGGGTGTATGTGTGTGTGTGTGCACGTGTGTGTGCGCACACACGTGTGCGTGTCTGTGTGTGTGTGAAAAGGTGGAATATAAAACACATGGATTAAGGGGGCTAAATTCTGCATTGCTCTAAAGTCACTTATGGATGAAAAAAGCTGAGAACCACAGCTACAGGAAAGCACTCTGGATATCTGTGGTCAGAAAACCCACATTCTTATACAGGTTGGTGTCTACAAAGCACATATTCATTGAATGCGTGTTGAACCTACTTTTTCCTACACCTTATTGGCCTAGAAAATATCTACTTTATAAAGACTGAAATTTGCATTTTATGCTATTAGCAGTTTTTATTGAAGGAGGAAAATGCTTTAAATTCATTTCAGGTTTAAGATAAACTCTGCAAACATTGATTAAAACATGAAAGGCACTTAAATAAGCATACATATCTCTGGAAACATGAAATGTTATGTACATGTGTTCACCATTGTTCAGAGTTAGGGCTTTGAATCCACTAAGAGTTTAAAATGCTCTTTTATTCATGCAAAAATGTTTTACTACTATGAAATACCAACCCAGAACGATCTGGGCAAAAGGTTGGCAAGGTTTCAACCCTTCTTTTTCTGCACTAAAACCATCTCCATTTATATAGAACACAGAAAACATGTCTCCTTGGATATGCCATGTGACCTCATAGTTTCATTATGCATCTTAAAATATCGAGGGTAATTAAGACCGTTCATTTACAGCTTTATCATCAACACCAAGTCAACAATTGCTGGAAAGAACAGTCTTTGCAATAATGCAAGATACTCATCTGCTTCCCAATCCATTCTGTGTGTAATTCCTGGGGTTTATGAGATCAAAAAATAATTCCAGTTGAAGCCATTTATCTAGTTTTGTGGCAGCTGCAAATTCGGTTGCTCCAGAAACAATCTAATCTTCAATCTCCCAATTATTTTTAATGGTTGGATTAATGTACTGCCCACTTAGAGGTGAAAATCCATCTTGGCTATATTATCAGGACCATGTACAGCAGGGAAATGGATAGAGGATTTACTGATTTACAAAACAATTAGCATCTTTGACATTTATTTGAAAGAAAACGATGCTTCAGATCATTTACTATTTCAATGATAACTTATTCTTAGAAGATAAGGAGGGGGGAGATAAAGATGGATATGAACAGAGATAGAGAGAAAGACAAAGTGAGACAGACAGAGAGGGAGGGATAGGGAGAGACAAAGAGACAGAGAGACAGAGACTGACAGATACAGAGAAAGAGAGAGAGAGAGGGAGACACACACATACACAGAGAGAGAGAAAGAGACGGGGGGGAGAGAGAGTGAGAGTGAGAGAGAGAGAGAGAGAGAGAGAGAGAGAGAGAGACAGACATTTCAAGGGAACAGATGAGAGACTGGTTTTAATGAGGACCATGGATAACGGCGTCCAACGCCATATACAGACCTCCAGAATAGCAGAATAGGTGGAGGGGACCAGGAGGAACAAGAATTCATTTGAAAGTCTCTCTCTTTTGGACAAGAATGTGCTAGACTCCCACAGCTCATACATATTTAATAAAAAAATGTAAACATTGATTGGACTTAGGCTCAGCTTCAGGACAGCTGTAAGGCATTCGTTAAAAAGGTGTGTTTAACATTTGTTCTCCTTTATTTCCTTCTTACCTGGTCCAGGACCAAATGGGCTAAACAGCGTACTCTTGTGGATGGACAAAAGACAGCGACCTTCAGGAAGATTTCTTATGCTATGAATGCAGACCCCTCATTCCTTCCAACGAAATCAAAACCCTGCGTCAGGGCCGAGGCCGAGGTCGTTGATTCCCGGCACGAAGAGGCTGGTTGTGGGCTGAGCTGGGAAAGGGGCAGTCAAGTCACAAAGAGACATCTTCTGTGGGGGGGGCAAGACCCTCAGGGAGTGGCTTACCAGGCTGTGCCCTTCAGAGCCTCTGACCCATTCAGGTTCCAGCTTTTACCGGTGAGTGCCATCAAAGCCCCAGTGACAAGGACACCTACTGCCAATGCTGATGAATTCCTTTTTCTTGCCCCTGACTCAGACCTGGGCTCAGGGCGTGAAGGCTTAGAGGCTTCCAAAGCCACGGAGTGCCAGACCCATCAGGTCTCAGCAGGAACATAGCTTGTGAAATGGGGTTTGCTTGTCCTTTGGAACCCCAGCCAGCCTAGATGTAACCATGAAGACCGGAGTGCACTTGGGGAGTAGATGGGCTCTGGAAAGACTCCTCTTTTGTGCCAGTACAGGCCAGAACAGCTATCCGGCATTTTGGTGGCACAGGGTGGGGATCTGGCATCGCTGTCCCGGGTTGAGATAATCATATTCGAAAGCTGGAGTGAGCATCTTTCAACCGGGCATGGCACAAATGCTGGGTAGATTCCCCAGGCACAGTGACATGACATCGTGCCCTCCCAGATGCAAGCTGTCTGCCACCCTCCTGCCCCATTTGCCTGCTTCCTGGGGACCAGGGCACTCAGGCCTAGTTCAGCTTTTGAGTGATGTGAAGGCTGTGGTCCCTGGGGCACTCCTAGGAGAATCAAAGCAGACAGATTTTAAAACAACAGAATGAGTGTGTGTGTGTGTGTGTGTGTGTGTGTGTGTGTGTGTGTGTGTGTGTTTGATAATAGTCCAAGCTTTAATAGCATGGTAAAATATTTATCCTATTTTTTATAGCTAGCATGCAATCCATCGGTAATACACCAAAAAATTTAGAAATACCAAGGTGTACTCAGCCACAGCTGGATGGAACCATTCAACATCTATATATCTATCTCTCTCTACATATATATCATATACATTATATACAGCATATATATACATATATCATATACATTATATATAGCATATATAATATATATAAAACATATACATATATATACATATATTCTAATGGGAGGTGCAGAAACATCATCTCACTGGACCTCACAAATCATCCTTCCAGCACAACAGAAGTGGGGAGCCCTGGGGAGCACAGTTACGTATTCCTCAGATTCTTGATTTTCTTCCCCAAGTCACAGAGGACAGGGCTGTGGGCCTCTCTCCTGTTTTGGTTTAAGACTTTAATTGTCTTAAAAAATTGGCCCATTCAAGTTAACCTCCCTCTTGACTCTGAATAGTCTTGATTTATTTCACCAAAATTCTCAACCCCCTCTTGGAAAAATGCTGCCAAGTGCATCCAGGGGGTGGGGCTGGGGTGGGAAAATTGACAATAAATATGAAGCAAATATTCATGATATGAAGACAAGACAGGAATGATTCTTGCTTCTTGGGTTTTTTCATAATGAGGTGGGAAGAAGGGCTGGTCGAAGGATACCAGCAACCACTGAGTTAGGGAACGTTGGAAGTGGAGGGCTCTGGAGACCCTTGTCCTTGTCTCCCAGTGGAAGAAGGTGAGAATGGATTGGGTCACACATGCTACTGGAGTGGGGGCTGAGCCTGGTTTGCTGTCACCCACTGAGCACCCTTCTTTTCAGGTGGGAGGAGACGGAGCAGAGCCAGCTTGGGGAGCTAGGGAAGCTCCTTTGTTGGGCTGTCACTCAGTGTGTGTGAGGAAAAGCCTGTGAGTTAGTGAGCGTGTGTGGTTGTGTAAGGAGGGCTCTGTCCCACTTATTATAAACCACAAGTGGGTACAAGTTGTAGGTGGTCCAGAAAATCCAAAATAGCTACATGATATTTCCCTTTTCTGCTTCCTATATGTGTATTCAGTAATGAAGAATAAAGATGGCACAAAGACATTGTGATGCAAGAATTCTGCAGGTCTTTTCAACACGAATTATTTTCCTACCTGTGAAATGCCTTTTTTCCAAATAAAACTCGAAAATTGTGCTTTTCTTGTTCTTTTCTTCTTCCTTTCCTTTGATATAAAATGGCAACTCTTTCTCAGGAGAAATCTCCTTTTTCCATAAATGCAAATTGCTTGGGGTTTCTTGCATCAATGATCAATGAATCTTGTCTTGCATTTTATAAGGTTATAAGGTTATAAGGAGCAAGAGCATGGTTTTGAACATGAGTAGATTTGGCTCTTAGCTTTATCATCTGGAAAGAAGCCAGAAAAGAGGATGCTGTGTTCCCTGCAGCTGCCTCCAAAATGACTCACTCCCTAAGTCCAGAGCCAGTTAGTTCCCTTCTAGGTGAGGAATGAATGTGAGTGAAGTGGTAATTTTCTTAATTCCATCCTGATTAGCGTCATGGTAAGGACGACGCTCTCCAGGATTTCAGTCCAGACTTTAAGCCGGTTTCTCCTCCTGGTTTTTTGATACCTTTACCAGGACCTCAAGTTGTGCTTCTGAAAGGTTCGGTGACACTGTGGAGCCCAGAAGCCAGCCTGACAGTGTCCCTCTCTCCCCTCTCCCTGAATACCCCTCCCCTTTATCTACCACAGACACTGCATGGACATCTGCAAATGTAAAGCAAATTCCGCTAAGACTGTGTTCAAAAGAAATGATTAAAGGAAAAAAAAAAAGAGAGAGAGAAAAATGGAAAGCTAGTCACCTGTCTAAAAAAGTCATCCTATAAATACCTCCCAATTCAAAGATGAGATTTTTGGTTGTTCTGGAACCCTCCTCGCTAAGCACACTTCAATACAAACTGACTCACCAGACCTTCCCGGTGATTTTTTTCTTTTGACTTGCTAAGGATAACTGTACGCAGATCCAGCATAACAGAGGACGTCATTTTATTGGCTGTCCACGGGAAGTTTCATCACATAAGGAGGTGTAGACTGTGGTGGGTGGCACAACACAACACCTCACTCAGCTCACTGCCAGCAGACGGAAAATGACACCAGGCACGATGGAACCCCAGCCGCCCTCTGCAGCCCAGGGCCACCTCTCTGTATACCCAAGCCAGATAGGCTGACGAGAGATGACATTGTCCATCAGTTTCAGTTTGTTGTACTGTCTTCCAACAAAACAGCACTTGAAAAGTTACAAAATAAAAAAAAGAAAGAAAGAAAAGAGAAAGAAAGCAGCACTTCCTTGGAGATCACAGATGGCAGCGTGGCATGCAAATCCACATCTGGTCGTTTTTTTCCCTTTAGGATTTTGTTTTTTAATTAACAAATGGAATGGCATGTCTATTTCAATTATTAGTAGCATAACACAAGTGCAATTCCAGTCTGGCCACAAGCGTCAGAAACCTTCTGTGTGTCTGTCACAGGAGGGGCAGACGGACAGCAGAGCACCCAGGCAAATCTGTTCTTCCCAGACTCTGATTCTGACCCCCGGAGACCCTCCCCTCCTTGGCCCCCCCTTCAGGTTCCAAATATGAAAGCGGCTTCTTCTGTTTTCATTTTTGTCAGAGCGCTCACGGTGGGGAAGAACATTCAAATAAAACCAAGCTCTGAGCACCCAGGTCCGGCTACCCTCTGCCTTCTGACAGAGATCCACCCATCCCTAGTGGTCTTTGCACCCCAGGCCTGCGGCTGTCGTCTGCACCCTTGCACTCGATGGGGAGCAAGTCGCTGCCGGGCACCCCCCTCTGCTGTCTTCCGCCGCCTGCAGAAGGGCCCTGTGGACCCCAGGCCGGGGGTCCACGCGGGTCACACGGAGCTGAGCTTCACCAGGCCACGCACGGAGTCCTCGTGCAGGGAATCCTGGCTGGCCAGGCCCAGCACGTGCATGGTGCGGCTGTGTGCCAAGGGGCTGCCCGCCGCCAGCAGCCTGGGGGGCGACGGCGCCTCATCCGGGGTCAGGAACTGGTGGCCCATGTGCTCGTCTTTCCGGGGCATCACGTCCGCGAGCGTGGCCTCGGTGGCCAGGTTGGGCATGGACGAGGGGGGCGTGGGCGGGCCCATCGTCAGGCTGGCACAGGGCGTGCCCAGGCCGGGCTTCCCGGGCAGGTGCAGCTCGTCGCTGGTGAGGCTGGGCTCGCTCTGCAGCAGGGGCGTGGCTGCGGCCTGCAAAACGAATTTGGTGCTCTGAATGCACTGGTCTTGGTCGCACTGGAGAGTGGGAGGAGCCGGCAAAGAGAAGGCGGAGACAGGTGGGCAGGAGTGGAAGGGGGCGGGCACAGGGATGGGGGTGGAGGGAGGGCGGGGTGCGAGAAGAGAGAGACCGTTAGTGACACCTCAGTCAGTCAGAGGCAGGGAGTGTGAGCAATAGTCTAGCTCCACCTGGAGGGGCACCCAGCACCTGGCAAACACCAGCACCCAGCACCCAAGTAACCTGCTCTAACAATCGCCCACGAGTGCCCCGATGGCCTCCAAAGAGGCTACCATAGGCTGCCATGCTGGTGAGCTTGTTTCTCAATTTAATAAGCATAATTTTTAAAAAAATCCCATGGACAGAGTCATGGGCTTTTACCACTCACAGTGGTCACTTTCTTGCGTGCTGAAAGCCATTTTGTTTACCATATTGTTTTAAAAATACAAGAGCGTATCCACCTGCATCATAGCAACATTATTCATCGTGAGTCAAAGGGTGGAAACAGCACAGTGTCCACTGATGGATGGATGGATAAGCAGCATGGGGTATGTACATACGATGGAGTAGGACTGAACACCAAAAGGAAAGCGCTTTTGACACAGGCTCCTATGGGATGCACCTTGCGGATTTGCTGAGTGAAGAAATGAGCCAATTACAGACAAATTGTGTGACCCCAATGACACAAGGTCCCTGGCCTAGGCAGATTCTTAAGGACAAGGTAGAGTGGTGGTTGCCAGGGACTGGGGGAGGGAGAAACGGGAGTTAGTGCTTAACAGAGTTTCAGTTGGGGAAGATGGAAACGTTCTGGAGATGGACGGCAGTGATGGCTGCAGAACCACACGAATGTGACTTAAAACCCATTGAGCTGCATGCTTAAAATGGTACATTTTGGGTTGTGCGTATTTTACCACAAAAAGAAAAAATATGTATAGGGGTAACAGAAGTCCTTGAGAGTCTGATCAGACTGTTCCGTAAAAGCCGAGTTTCCTGCTGCCAAATTTCCATTAGCCTCCAGAACCATCCAGTGAGCCTCTGTGGTTTGCTAATTTGGGAAGACGTCCCCTTTTCTTTCAGGTGTTCTGAAGTCACATGACAACTACCTCACATCCTCTGTCTCACTTCACTCTCTGGGCACAGCCACCATGGCCTATGGCATGAGGATTTCTGATAGCTCTGCACACCCTCTCTGTGAACCATGGGCAAGTTTCAGAACAGCTGGGAGAGACTTCCCAGGACTTGACAGTCATGAACTAGAGCTTGTGCAGTCCTCAGTGAGTGTCAGAAGTGGTGTTTCTATAGGAAGCGGGAGGAACAGCTACGGATGGGAAGTGAGCATCATTCAGGCTGTTGGCTGAGGGTGCTCCACTCCGTTTCTTCAGAAGTTCTTAGAACAAGCATGCTTTCCTTCTTTACAAATGAAGACCCTGAGGCCCAGGTGGCCTGGGGGGTTTGCTCAAAACCTTACCGATGAATGTAAGGGATAGACCCAGGATTTGAAGCAGAGACAAACCTCTTTTAACCACTGCACATTTGACACACAGTAGGTGCTTAATAAGTGTTACTTAGCTTATGATTCCCACCTCTTTCTCAGAAGTCTGGAGTTACTGCCTACCAATAACTTTGAGTCTGAGGTGCTCCGACCTCTCCCTGAGAGGCACACCCAGAAATGGTGTTGCTCACACTCCTGCAGTCACACAACAATGCAAAGGAACCTGCAAAGCACAATCTGAAAGGGAAGGAAGGCCATGCATGCCTGTAATCCCAGCACTTTGGGAGGCCGAGGCAGGCAGATTGCTTGAGCCCAGGAGTTTGAGACCAGCCTGGGCAACAAAGAGAGACTTTATCACTTCAAAAAATTAAAAAAATTTAGCTGGCATGGTGGTGTGCACCTGTAGTCTCAGCCCGAGCCTAGAAGATCGAGGCTACTGTGAGCCATAATCATCATGATCATGCCAGTGCACTCCAGCCTGGGTGAGAGAGTGAGACCCCAACTCAAAAAAGAAAAAAATCGAGGGGGGGGGAAGGGGAGAGAGTTTGCCAGGAGCTGCAATTCCTTGGGCTTCAGTGCTCTCCTTCCTAGCCTCATGGGCTTGTCTTAAAATCATACATGGTAGCCATCCCCTACCTGTCACCCCAGCCTAGAAGAGAAGCTTGTCTCTTGGCTGGCACTTAAAGGAGAAAAAGCAAATCTCAGGAAAGAGCCATGCTTTACCATCACTTCATCTCGGTGAACAGAACTCCAGAGCATTGGGGAGCTGGGGAAGAATCAGAGCTGGGGGTCAGGACAGGAGAATCTATTTGAAGGAAATGAAAGACCATTAAAAACTACTTGGGGTTAGGTGCAGTAGCTTACACCTGTAATGCCAGGTCTTTGGGAGGCCGAGGCAGAAGAATCACCTGAAGCCAGGAGTTCAAGACCAACCTGGGCAGCATAGCAAGACACTGTCTCTACTCAAAACAAAAGTCAGCCTGGTGTGATGGTACATGCTCAGGAGGCTGAGGCAGGAGGATTCCCTAGGAGTTTGAGGTTGCCGTGAGCTATGATCACACCACTGAACTCCAGCCTGGATGACAGAGTGAGACCCTTCTCCAAAATAAAAACAAACAAACAAACAAACAAATAAATAGTACTTGGAAGGGGCTGGCGGTGAAGCATTAACAGTCCTTTTGGTGCATTCGTTTTTCCACTGGTCACCTAAGTGACACAGCCAGAACTGTGTTCCTCCAAGCTGTGAGGTAAGCATCAAGTCACCTTCTCTCTCGTTGCAGGAATTTCTGCTCAGGTGCGTGTCCCTTCTGGGGAGGAGTGATGGTGCTGGGCAGCTGGGCTGTCAGGTCATAGACAGCTGTGGCCGCAGGCACTCTGCAAGGCTGTCAGCTCCACTCAGGCCGCGGCTCAGTCTTGACAGGCCAGCGGTGGAGGAAGAGTGGCTTCAGAGATGAAACTTTCATCTCTGAAAATGATGCCAGGGTTTGGATAGGCAGTGCTTTGCAAAGAATGTTCTATGAACCTCATCACTTAGTATTCGTACTGACGGAGACAGCTGAGCAGCTGCGACACTCCAATCTCCTGAGCTCAGAGCACCTCAGAGGGCAGCCCTGCCAGGGGACCCAGGCAGAGATGCTTGGGACCCCCAGGTGGGCCCTGCCCGGACCATGGCCCCCAGCTCTCAGCCACCCTGCTGCAGCCCTTCCTCCTCCTAACAATGCCCCAGCTCTCAGGGATGAGAAAATTGTAAATTAGATTTGCTTGCCTCTGGTGACCTGAAGAGAGCCTTTTCTATTGAAAACTAATTGGCAAATTCTATTTTAGGGATCAGCCCAACTACTTCTGACTGGCTCTTTCATACTCCTAGACAAATATGTTAGAGGATAGAATGGAAGACATGTTCAAGGTCACCGGTATGAGCCCAAGGGCAGGGGTGGGCTCTTCTCCCAAACTGTCTCTTTCTCCCTCCTTCGCTGGGGACAGGTGGGCCCTTCCCCACTCTCTCCGTCTCTCTCTCTCTTTCTCTCTGTCTCTCTGAGCACAGGTGGGCCCTTCTCACTCTGTCTTTGTCTCTCTGTCTCTCTCTCGGTCTCTGTCTTTCTCTGTCTCTCTCTCTGTCTCTTTCTCCCTCCCTCTTGGGGACAGGTGGGCCCTCTCTAATGATCTCTTTCTCTTTCTCTCTCCCTCTCTGAGGACAGGTGGGCCCTACTCCCTCTGTCTCTCTCTCTCTGTTTCTCTGTCTCTTTCTCCCTCCCTCTCTAGGGACAGGTGTGCCCCCCCTTTTCTCCCTCCCTCTCTTGTTCATTCTTCTACTCTGCACTCCCCCTTCACCTCTTCCCTTATCCCCTCTCTCCCACCTCATCCTGCAAAGAGCTCAGGGCATCTGTGGGAACCTCCTGGGACACGGCGGCTGTCAGCAGTGATGAGTTGAGTTCCTGAGAGCTCATGGTCACTGGAGGGTCCATAAGGAGTTTTTTCTTTTTTTTTTGAGTTGGAGTCTCACTCTGTCGCCCAGACTGGAGTGCAATGGCCGCTCCCGGCCACCGCAGCCTCGACCTGCTGGGCTCCGGCGATCCTTCCACCTCAGCCTTCCGAGTAGCCAGAATTATAGGCATGCGCTACCATGCCCGGCTGAGTTTTTGATTTATTGTAGAGATGAGGTCTCGCTGCCCAGGCGGGTCTCGAACTCATGGGCTCAGGCAATCCACTCACCTCAGCCTCCCAAAGGCGCGGGATTACAGGCTGAGCCTCCGAGCCCGGCTCATAAGGAGTTTGATGTACCTTCTGCAACTTTCAGCTGCAAACATCACTTTGTTGAATCAAAATAAAGATTGCAGACCTGAGGGTGGGTTTCCCAGGAAACCAATGAAGCTCCAGGCTCCCTTCACAGCCCTGTCCAAGGCCTCTTTCCTTGCATACTGTTTGTTTTTTCCTAAAGGGAGTACCCCATGACTCAGGGTCCTCCAAACCTGTCCCACTCCTTTACATTCCTATGGATGCTTTTCACCAGGACCCAACTTACTACTTCGCAAGAACTGTAACAAACACTGTTGGAAATGCTCTCTAGTTTATCAAGGGTAAAGCCTAAGGACTTAGATGAAAGTGGGGGAAGAAATTCATGGGGAAAAAAGTTTAGCCTAAGCCATTTAACTTTAAAAAATCTATATATAAGTCACTCAGAAATCTTCTAAATGACAATTTTATTTCTTGAGACCAAGGTCTCACTCTGTCACCCAAGCTGGAGTGCAGTGGCATGATTGCAGATGACTACAGTCTCAAACTCCTGGGCTGCAGTAATCCTCCCCTCTCAGCCTCCTGAGTAGCTGGGACTACAGGTACACACTCCCATGCCTGACTAATTAAATGTTTTTTTTTTTGTGATGGGATCTCGCTATGTTGCCCAGGCTGGTCTCCAAAGAGCTAGGATTACAGGCCTTTGCACCTGGTCCCCAAATGACTATTTTGAACCCTAACTTGAGTTATCTGACTTTAAGCACCTCTGCAACATAGACTTGTTTAATTATCTTAAGAGATAACTGTGTCTCCAAGTATAGTCATGAGTATTCACTCTGTTACAGAGACTGCTTTCAAATTAATAATTAACCTCCTCTCTGTGCCCTCCCCAGTTCACCTGCTGAGGGTGAAACCAGGGAGCACAGGTAACTAGATTATGCACCAGAGTGACCCCCAATCCTGCTTGTAGCACACAGCTTTGAAAATAATTTGCCACCTTCAAACTCACTGATTTCCGTTTAGAAGACCAGTCTTCTCAGGGGCACACCAGGGCCAGGTCTTGTTCTCCAGGGTACCGCCCGTCTAAAATCTCCTGGTGGCTCTTAAGAGGGCACTGGAGTGGGAAACCACACGACTTTATCAAATTCCCACCAAAAGTAGTGCAGTGACTCTGCCCACTGGAATTTACAATTCCCATAAAATGCTCTCAAGGCTTTGCTTTTTTGAGTACCTCTTTCTTGGAAAAAGCACAGATATCAAATGATTTGGGAATATCTGTTTTTTTAACAAAGAACTTTTTCTCATTTTCCACACCGCCAAATTTTTCAAGACGATGGACTGACAAACCTTCATGGCTGATTCCCATTTGAGAACCTCATGGAGGAACGTGGCCCATATTTTCAGGGTTATTGTGAAGATGACCCATTAAGCTGTTCTTACACCATTTCTTTTTTTACCTATGCTTTTACTTTTTGTTTGCCGATTTCTTGTCAATTTTTCTAATTAATTTTCTTGCTTTCTGGTCTCCACCAATTTTATTCCACTCCATTTTTTTCCCCATTGATTTCCTTCCCACTTCTCCTTTTTTCCTGTTTTCTCTTCTTTTCTTTGTCCCTTTCTAACTCTCTCTTTTTTGTTTTTGTTTTTTTGAGTTGGAGTCTCACTCTGTCACCTAGACTGGAGTGCAGTGGCCGCTCCCGGCCACCGCAGCCTCGACTTTCTGGGCTCTGGCGATCCTTCCTCCTCAGTTTTCCTAGTAGCCAGAATTACAGGCGCACGCTACCACGCCCGGCTGATTTTTTGATTTATTGTAGAGATGAGGTCTCGCAGCCCAGGCGGGTCTCGAACCCGCGGGCTCAGGCAATCCACTCACCTCAGCCTCCCAAAGGCGCGGGATTACAGGATGAGCCACCAAGCCCGGCTCACACCCGGCTTCTAACTCTCTCTTGCCTTGAACTTTTTTTCTTCCACCACTCGGTCTTCCTGGCATTTCACTTGAGGACTCTTTTATCTTCCACCGGTAGAGGGAGACATCACCACTCACTTTTGTTTCTTATCGTTTGGTGGCTGTGTGTATCTTCCAGCTAACACCAAGACACCGTTGGGTATGCTTGAATTGATCTAACCAGTTATATAATCAGTCTCAAGGCAAAACAGTCAAGCACTCAGCTGTCTGACAGTGAGTCCATCTCCCATGTACAGCAAATTGAGAATTCATGCTTCCATTCCAAAATAACCTTTTAAGAGTTCATATTAATCAGATATTAGGTTGAATCATATGACTGCCATTTTTTAAGGTAAAAAATTGGTCACATGCTGAATACTGCTAGAATAGAAGATTGATCTTGAGTAGAGCATCTACTAGAAGACCCTTCTTTGGCAGCATAAAAATACCACTGTCTTGAATCTGGACTTTTGCTGTAGTGGCAGTAAGTCACCGTGATGGCTGATTTATGGCCCAAATGAAGCCTCAGTGTTTAACTTGCAAAGTTTATGGCTTCAGATGTCTGGGTGTTACACACATTAGCACTTAATGTTACAATTTAAAAACGCAGTAGAGATCATTTACTCTTTGTGTCTGCAGATTTTCAAATAAAATTGCTCATGTTGGAATACATTTTGTTTTACCCTTGCTGACTTCTTGTCTGAAAAAAGCCTAGGTGACAGATGCTGCTAAAAGCGAAGCTGGAATTTTCTAGATGGTCTGTATATAAATGAAGAATGAATAGAAATACTCTTTTCTTTTGCTCCGATTCTGTCAAAAATATTAGAGTTAGGCATTATTTATTTCTGATTGGCTGTGGAGCCATGTTCTGGGGTCTTCTGAATGCTTATTTACAGTTACAAAAACATTCCAATCTTCTAAAGTCCACCTAAAATGTAGATGGAGGTTGGGAGGACAGCGTCTTTCTATTATTTTATTTAATATCATTTAAGTGTGCTTAAGTTATTTTTCCTACTTTATTTGATTTTTCTGCTTATGCGTGGAGAGTTCTTCTTAATAAATCATGCAACTACCAGTTTTGTCTTGTTTTCACACTGGATTAAGGGGATTAAAATATTAGGTTAAGTAAATATAGCAAATGAGTTTCTTAAAAAGAAACTCCAAGAACTATGCACCAAGTTACCATTTTAGATTTAGTATGTGATCCTAAAGGATCTTGGTCGCTATAAGTGCCAGATAATAATGTAAACTATGGCCCCAAATGTTATGCAGAACTTAAATTACTTGACAATCAAATGAGGTATGTGTGCTATAAAGATAAAGTGCACCCTAACTGGAGGCCACGGCCTTGGATACACACATTGTCATAGACAAAACATCAGAGTTAGGTAATAATAAAAACCAGCAATGAGGGAAGTAAGAGTCATGAAAATGTGACCTCAGTTCACATTGGGGTTATCTGCACATACTTCCTGTGTGACTTCTCAGAATTTCATAAGAGTTCAGATGGCAAAATCTGTACTTGGGGTCACATGTATCTTTTGCTTTCAACATTCTGTCATTATTTCTCTAACATTTCTTTCTTGAAAATTTACAGTAGAGGAAGGATCTCATAGGCACTAAATAACCACCCCCCCCAGCTTACATGAGATAATAAGCTAACAGCAACATTTCCCCATTTTTGAGATAATAAATAAGCCCCTAGTGGGTATTTGATATAGTTTTCTATCAATATTTATCTAATTTTTTTTTACCTGCAATATCAGGGTGTTTATCTAAGACTTATAATTGCAAACTTTAGCCTCTAATTTCTAAAATAATACAGATTTCCCAAGAAGCACTTTCCCTATCATCCAGGAAATACCATTCTTCTCCGGACATTGGTCCTAAAATAAAATGATAGGCAAAAATTTTATCAGAGATATGTAGGGCCTCCTTCCCTCCAGACTTTCTTTCATCTGCAAATAAGCATGCTGGGTCTGGTGCTAAATTTTTTTGGGGAGTTGGAGCCTCACTCCATCACCCAGGCTGGAGTGCAGTGGCACGTTTAGGGCCTCCCCAGCATCGACCTGCTAGGCTCTGGCAATCCTTCCACCTCAGCCTTCCAAGTAGCCAGAACTACAGGTACGCGTGTTACCAGGTCCAGCTAATTTTTTTTTAAATTGTAGAGATGAGTCCTCATCATGTTGCCCAGGCTGGTCTTAAACCCGCAGGCTCAGGCAATCCTTTCGCCTTGGCCTCCCAAAGTGCTGGGATTACAGGCTTGAGTCACCGCGCCCACCTGGTGCTGAATCTTAATATTTCCAAGAGCTTCTCCTTTGAGGCAAGCAATGGAAATGACTTTAGACCAGAGAGGTCATATTCCATGACTAATAGTGCTTATTGTTGGTAGAGTGGGTAGCAAAATTGTGTGTCTGGAGCACATGAAAACATTGGTTGTAACATGTTCCCTAATCATTAAAGACAAAGCTTCTACTCCCTACCCCCAGGAATGATGGATAACTGATACTAGGCTAGCATTCACTCTGTATACAAGGGAGTATATGAAACTGGCCAAAATGCAGAAGCAAATGGTGTCCTATAGTGCACAACAGACAACACAAGATTGCCATCTCTGAGAGAAAGGAAACTCACAAGATAAGTCACACAATTAGTCAGTTCTTTTCTTGGGGAAAATTTCCCAACCACAGCACAGAGCTGGAGTCTGAGCAGACCTTGGTAGTTCTGCTGAGTAAGAAAACAGAGATCAGAGTGTGAGGAAGCTAATGTGGCTGCATCTGTAGGGCAGGATATTGGAGAAAAGGATGCTGTGCAGAGGAGACCGGAAGTCCTAGTGGGAGTCTTCCACAAGTCTGTACTCAAGGGCTGTGCTGTACACAAGCAGAGAAAGAAACCTCACCCAAGGTGTACAAGATAGCAGTTGCAATGGGGTTGAGGCAGAAATAGAGATACTAGAGGTTGAGAAAAGTAGTGCATTGGGGGCACTACATGTTACAGCCGATGTTTCCATGTGCTCCAGACACACAAGTTTGCTACCCACTCTACCAACAATGCACTACTGATCTCATAAACACCTTGCTAACGTTCTAGGCATCCAGCTAAGACATTAGAAAGGCTGTCCCTTAGAAGCAAGAATCATGCCCTAAAGTAAGATCCTAGACCCACCCTAAAAAAGCCTAAAACCAAACATTGACAAGATCTTCAGAGAAGACAGAATTTGGAGGTTGAATTACACCAAATGAGAGAAGCTTTGAAAACATGTTGGACTTTCTACAGATCTGTACAAGCCTACACAAGTTCAAGGTGACTAGCTAGTAACTGAACTGCCTATTAAAACAGAAGACAGAAGTCTTCTGAGGAAGACAACAAAATCCAGTGTCTCTACATTATATTATCTGAAATGTTCAGCATTTAATAAAATATCAATAGACATACAAAGAAATGGGAAAATATGATAGAACCAAATGAAAATTCTAGAACTAAAAAGTATAAAAACCAAAATGAAAAATGCCTAGATGAACTTAACAGTAGGTTGGAGGCTAGGCTTGGTGGCTCAGTCTATAATCCCAGCACTTTGGGAGGCCAAGGCAAGTGTACTGCCTGAGCCCATGAGTTTGAGACTAGCCCTGGCAAGTTGGCGAGACCTCATCTCTACAATAATTCAAAAATTAGCCGGGCATGGTAGCATGCGCCTGTAGTTCTGGCTACTTGGAAGGTTGAGGCAGAAGGATCGCCTGAGCCCAGCAAGTTGATGCTGGGGTGGCCGTGGGCATACCACTGCACTCTAGCCTGGGCGACAGAGTGAGACTCCAACTCAAAAACAAACAAACAACAACAACAACAAGAAAAAACAGTAGGTTGGAGATGGCAGAAGAGTCATTTCACATGAAGATAGATAAAAATAAATTATCCAATCTGAAGAACTGACAGAGAGATTGGAGAAAAATATACAGAGCCTCAGAGATCTATCCTTTGGGCCAATATCAAATGGTCTAACATGTGTATAACTAGAGTTCCAAGAGAAGAGAGAATGTGATTAAGGAAGAAAAAAAAAAGTGAAGACATAGGTTCCAAAAGCATCCTAATTTTATGAAAAACAATAACTTCCAGACCAAAAAGAAACTCTATGAACTCTAAGCAGTATAATAGTGGAGTTCACGCTTAGGTGAGATCAATAATTCACTTAAAACACTAACACGTTTTCACATGGACAAATATTTTGCCTGACCTAGACTGGTCTGAAGTGTTGTAAATGGTTTGGACTTTGGGGAGCAAGTGGAAGAGAAAGAAAGAGTTAGCTTGTCATTGATTAACACTGTCATTCGTAACAGAGAGGAAACTGAAGACGCTTGGTAGACATGTGCTGATCAAGCTATCAGTTAGATTATGGAGAGGTTACGCATTCAGTTCCACAGCCCGGTTTTGTGACTTGACCCCTATAAGTTAATCATCCTCCTGCCAGAAAGCATGCACAGTGTGACTTCCTTCACCCTGGGAGGAACCTTCATGCACCCACAAGACCTCCCACCTGCGAGGCTTTTGATGTAGTGGTTCAGAAGATAGTTTCCCATGGAGTTAGACTGCCAAGGATGAGATCTCAGTGTGGCCACTGGTTAGCTATGTCACATACTTAATGACCCTGAGTCTGTCTCCTTAAAGGGGGAGTTGGAATACCCACATTAGATGGTTTTGTGAGAATTAAGTGAGATACTAGTGTGTGTAAATCAGATTTTCATAGGAGAGAGAGGGTGAGGATAATGGATTGTGAGGTCTGAAAGTGGATGTGAGAAAATCACTTGACACACAGTCAGTTCTCTCTAGATGTATCTTTACTGAGTTGCAGAATAGCACAGGGTTAAGAACATGGACTCTGGGGTCAAATTGCAAAGTTTTTGCTAGGCAAACTTAAGCTCTCTGTGCCTCCATTGATTAATCTATGAAGGAGATAATGTTAGCACCAGCCTTGTAGGGTGGTTGTGAGGTTAGCAGGAGTTATCTATGCAAAATGCTTGGAATAGCAGGTGGTACATCATGTATTTCTCAGGTATGGTCTGAGAAATGGTGAACACTGTGCTGGTGTGTGCACAGATGAACTGGAAAGAGGAGAGTGGGGTGGATACAGCAGATTTCATGTTCTCCTTAGTGTCAGCCCTGCTTGCATGTGACTGTGTCCTCTTGCCATGGTCCTGGCAGCATGGTACTTACACCACCAGAGCCCATCAAGAATGGCTAAAACAAGAAAGAAGTCTATTCTCTAGGTGCCTGAATGGCCTATAAATGTACAGTAGAGTGGGATGCTATCCGGCATGGCGACATTGGCTTGTTGACAGCCCCGAGTGACAGAGAAGAGTCTGCTGGACAAGATCTACATTGATCTAAAGGTCAATGTTCATTCTTTCCCACCATTGCTGACGTCCTCTGTCCAGCATTGCTGGGAGGTACTCCCCTCCCCCAGTCTGACATCTCTGGGTGGGACTCCTGTGCGCTGTGAGCTCTGGACATTTCCTTGTTGGACTGAGCAGGATCTGAATCCCAGGCCCACTCTCTGCTCCTAGCTCTGACCTGTGAGGTCACACAGAGCGCACCTTGTCCTCTGCTGGTGATGCTTGAATGTACTTGGGACACCCACCAATAGGCAGGAACCTTGGGAACAGGATTCCTCCCAGCTCTAAGCACAGTCTCAAAAGCAGCGTGATGAGCTAGGAAGGCCATGGACTGCACAGCAGCGAGACTGCACATTTATCTATGTGCAACTTACTCTGTAATTGGCGATGACTTCTGCGTAATCATATGTGTACTTGGGAATTCTTCTGAAGTGAGAAAAACCCAATCTACAAATCATTTCTAAATGGTGATAAAATTTTCATGAGTGCTAAATTTAACAATTAATGAAGTTAACATATTCATGTGTCTCACAGACACGAAACATTTATTAATTATGATTTTGCAGTTTTCTTTTCATGTATTAGATCTTATAATTTTTTCCCAGTTCTTAAAATTTTCCATAGTCCCCAGAAAAGCACACAGGCCCTTGCATACAGTGTCCAAGGGATAGAATGACTGTGACCTCTGTCTGTTGGCTTATGGATGAATTTGATCCTACCAATGCCATTATGTCCAAGGTGCCATATCACTGTACCCAAGAGAACTCTTTCCCTCGTTCCTAGTTCTGCATTAAGGGCAGAGCTTTTCAGATGTGGCAAGACTGGAGGATGCAAGGATTAGGGAGACAGGAATTCATGAATATTTAAAGAACCTCCTGTGAACAAGCCCCTGCTCGCTCATTCAGTTAAACGTTTAACAAGCCCCTGTGGTGTGCCAGGCCCTGTGCTGTAAACTGGTGATGGCAAGAGGAAGCAGACAGAGCCTCAGTCAAGTCCATCCACAGGCCAGGGAGGTGAGCTTCATTGTTCTCGTCTTCATTTTACAGTTTAGGAACTTAAGGCCCTTGGGATTAAGTAACTTGCCTAAGGTCACACAGCCCCAAAGCGTCTGAGCTGGCAAATGCAAGCCCAGGTGCTCGGAGCCCACATACTGCTCTCTGCCATTCCCCACTGCGTGGAGCACAAATCTCTCTATTTGCAAAGCTTTTCCTTCAATTACCTTTCAGGATTATCCTATTCTAGCATTCTCACTGGTGCTCGACTAGACCAAGAAACTTGATTTGACTTGGTGGGGACACAGTTGGCAGAGTTGGGTGGAGAGAAAGGAAAATAAAACAAATGCTGTTTTCCAAAAAGATACTCTTCCAGCATGTGAGATGAAATCAGATTAGTATCTC
This sequence comes from Carlito syrichta, assembly GCF_000164805.1. Lineage (NCBI taxonomy): Eukaryota > Metazoa > Chordata > Mammalia > Primates > Tarsiidae > Carlito > Carlito syrichta. Next base: position 67,647 of record NW_007041091.1, read on the forward strand.
AGATGACAAATCTGAGCAAGTCTTAATAGGTATTTTAAAAATTAATGTGAAAGTGACTGATACTTCTAGCGTCACTGATAAAAGTGATTCACTTCTCCATTATTTCAAAGCGAATTTCTACCAGCCATATCATTTCTTCATCAACACGGGGAAGCAAACCTCTGAGCTTTCCACTCAGCTACCTGCTGGGCAGCCCTCCACCCCCCCCCCAGGTACCCACAGGTACCCAAACTCCACGTGCCTAAATCAGCTTCTCCCTAACTTCCACCTCCTCTTGGATTCCCCATCAGGGAGTTCTCGAATCATCTCACTGGGAAAGGCAGGGAGGCAGAGAGGCCTTTCTGCCTCCCCGTCCCAGATCTCCGTATTCACATAACTCTCCAACCTGCACTATGATGCCTCTTTCCTGCACTGACTCCTGCTGCCTTGGCAAGCCTCGGTGTCACCAGGCCTTCTGCGTGGACTCCTTTCCCACCCCACAAGGCCCCCAGGCCTCCTCCCCCACAGTCAACCTCATTTACTCCAAAGGAAGACCTGATGGCACTACTCGCCCAAAGGCGGCTCTGCCACTTACAGGATAAAATCTAAGCTCAGTCACAGTGGCTCTGGCCTGTAATCCCAGCACTTTGGGAGGCAGAGGTGAGAGGATTGCCTGAGCCCAGGGGTTTGAGACCAGCCTGGGCAGCATGCTGAGACCTCCTCTCAACAATTAAAAAATTAGCCGGGCACAGAGTGAGCCTGTGGTTTCAGCTACTTGGAAGGGTGAGTCCAGTAGGTTGATGTTACAGTGGTTGTGAGCATACCACTGCACTCCAGCTTGGGTGACAGAGTGAGACACTGACTCAAACAAACAAACAAACAAACATACAAACAAACAAAATCCAAGCTGGTCAAAGGCACCAAGGTCCTCTGTACTCTTTCTCTCCTGCTTTCTCACTCTTGGAATTCCTGCTTCACAGTCCACACTCTCCTGATTTCCCTGCACCCTACAAGCACAGAGCGGCTTTGCCCCATGTTTGCCTGGGCTTCTGCCTTTGCTCTACTTGGAGCTTCCATCCTGTCTTTGGGTGGCTAATTCATTGTCACTTATCTTTTAATATTTAGCTCAGCTGTCATCTCCTTCAGGAAGCTTTGCCTGCAGTCTAAGTGCTCTTTTTTTGAAGCCTTCCCCCTGTAGGCTTGCATATTCCTGCATATTCTGTTGAAATCCTTCATATACCTTCATATATTTATCTAAATGGACCATATGTTAGTTGAGTCAAATTGACCTTAAGATTTTTCAAGACAAAAGAAACTTTATTTGTGCCAAAACAAATAACGGCTCAAAAATTATCCATTGAACCCAAACTATTAGAGAGAATTTGAAGGCTGTGGTGACAGTTTTCAATGCTAACTGCCAATTAAAATCACCTCCAGGCTGGGGGCAATGGCTCACGTCTGTAATCTCAGCACTTTGGAGACAGAAGTGAGAAGATTGCCTGAGCCTAGAAGTTCGAGACCAGCCTAGGCAACAAAGCCAGATCCCATCTCTCTAAAAAAAAAAATCACCTCCGGGCCATAACTATACCAGTGTCTTGATCCTCACCCTGGGATTCTGACTGGTCTCAGAGATCAGTATTGTAAGTCTGATGCATGTCCTAGGCTGAGAAACACCAGATTGCAGTAAATTAGCTCATCAGCTCCCAGACATATAAGGGCCAGGTCTGAAGAGGGTCATCCGATCCCAACGGGAGAGTTTTGAAATGGAAACACAGTATGGAGTGGAAAGCTGAAAGTCTTGACCCGCTAGCTGTGTGGCTGTAAGTCATGCAATAGGTTATTTAAGTTATTTATTTATTTTATTTTATTTTTTTGAGTTGGAGTCTCACTCTGTCACCCAGACTGGAGTGCAGTGGCCGCTCCCGGCCACTGCAGCCTCGACCTGCTGGGCTCTGGCGATCCTTCCGCCTCAGCCTTCCCAGTAGCCGGAATTACAGGCGCGCACTACCCGCCCGGCTAATTTTTTGATTTATTGTAGAGATGAGGTCTCGTCTGCCCAGGCGGGTCTCGAACCCGCGGGCTCAGGCAATCCACTCACCTCAGCCTCCCAAAGGCGTGGGATTACAGGCTGAGCCACCGAGCCTGCCCTAAGTTATTTATTTTATATTGTAATATTTTAATTTATTTTTTCAGTTGGACTCTCATTCCGTCACCCAGGCTGGAGTGCAGTGGCACGCTCACCAGTGGCCACCCCAGCATTAACCTGCTAGGCTCTGGTGATCCTTTTGCCTCAGTCTTCCAAGTAGCTGGAACTACAGGCGCACACTACCATGTCCAGCTAATTTTTGATTTATTGTAGAGATGAGGTCTCGCCAAGTTTCCTGGGCTGGTCTCGAACCCGCAGGCTGAGGTAATTCACTTGTCTTGGCCTCCCAAAGTGCTGGGATTACAGGCTGAGCCACTGAGCCTGGCCTGTTTTAAATATTTTAAAGTCTCTGGTCCATCCTTTGTAAATGAGGCTCTCTTGCAGGTTGCTGTGGGGATTAAATGAGATGATCCTTCCAATGATAGTGTCAATATTAGCAACATTCTGTCTATCGTGAAGAGTGATAAGCCTTGGCAAAGACCCACTCACCACGGTTTGACTCTCTACCATATACATTTACTTGGTTCCATTTGTACAATGGCTTGAAATTCACCTTGTGATTTGGACTATCTCATCATTAAAGGGTCTGTGTATTTGTTTTCACATCTGTCTCATTGGGGATTGGAACCCGATAATTTTTTTTTTAATCGGTTGTGAGCTCTAACTGTATCCAAAAAATAAAATGAGTACCTAAAAAGGAAGATGAATCGCTTGGCAGTTGCTGGACCAACTGCTCTTAGTGAGATACAGGCTTTCCAAGAAGCAGAGAGTGGATGACCTGGGGTCCATCACTGCGTCAGAGAACATTTGGGTCCCTTAGGTCAGGCACTGCTGGCCTTGATGGCTGGCTCATTTTGTGGTGGCCTTGGTTGGGATGTCTGTTGCAGGCAGCCTAAGTAAGTCAAAGGAAAGGAATGTTACAGCTGCCCTTGGGAATTTGTGTTATTGTCAGTCTTGAAATATTTTGGCAATTCTTGGAAATTGTTTGGTGTGTGTATTCCTCTTGGCCCTCACATTACTCAAAGACAGAGAAAGCCAAGCAACAGTGTAGGACCTAACCCAGTAATCCATGTTGGGATTCACCTTGCTATTGGTTCCTAGCTCTCTCAGCTGGGGGAGTTACATGCATTTCATAGAACATTTTTAAAAATGCAAAACAGAGTTCAAGCATGGTGGCTCATGCTTGTAATCCCAGTACTTTAAGAGTCTGAGGCAGGAGGATTGCTTGAGCCCAGGAGTTCTTGACCAGCCTGGGGAGCATAGCAAGACCTCATCTCTACCAAAAATAAAAAAATTAGCTGAGTGTGGTGTGTGCCTGTAGCCCCAGCTATTTGGGAGGCTGAGGCAGAAGGATCACCTGAGCCCAGGAGGTTGAGGCTACTGTTAGCTGTGATCATCGTGATCATACCACTTCACTCCAGCCTTGGTGACAGAGTGAGACCATTACTAAAAAAAAAAAAAAAAGGCAAAATACCAATTTATTTCTCCATAGGGCTTGCTCCAAGTGCCTCTTTACTTTCAACAAAGTCTTTGGCTACTTCTTCTCTTTCCCTTCACTTTTACAAATTATTCTTATTTTCTATTTGTTTCAGCTATTTCTAACCTTAAGTTTTTCTCCTTTCATCTGTTTTCATAACAAAATAATATATTGATGTAAGACATATGAGACAAGGGCAATAAATTAGATAGCTTAGATGAAATGAATACATTCCTAGAGACACATACTATTGAAGCTGACCTAAGAAGAAACAGAAACTCTAAATAGACCTATAAGAAGCAAGGAGTGGATAGTATTAATAATAATACTCATAATAAAAACTATCCACAAAGAAAGCTCAAGACTGGATGGCTTTACTGGTGAATTCTTCCAAGGTTTTAAAGAATTAACATCAATTCTTCACAAATCCTTCCAAAGACAGAAGCTGAAGAGCACTCACTTCTGAATTCATTCTATGATGCTGTACAAGCTATGGCTGCCATGTTTCTTGGCTCTGACTCCCACCTCTACCTTGGGGAGGTGAATCTTTCTCTCTCTCTCTCCATTCGCCATTGCCCTGAAAAGCTATGGTTTGACCACGTGTTCTTTGAGCTATGGCCAGGACATGTTTTCCTAAGCTTTGGCCCCCTCTACCTTGGAGAGGTGAATCTCCTCTCTCTCTCTCTCTCATTTACTTTCTAAATAAACTATATTTTCCAGTATAACTTCTGTGCAATTCTTTGCATCTTTCACACAGCACCAGATCCCCTGATAACACTACCAGGCGAAGACTTCACAAGAAAAGAAAGCTCCAGACAGTATCTCATAGGAATATAGATGTAAAAATCCCCCACAAAATACTAGCAAGTGGAATCCAGCAACATATAAAAAAGATTGTATACCATGACCAAGTGGGATTTGTCCCAGAAATGCAAGAAATATGAGACCAATAAGAAAAGCAATGCACAATCCTCCTCTCAGGGGAAGTTTTGGTGAGGACCTGACTGTAGCATATACCCGAGTCCAAGTGCTGGCCTACTCAGTTTTGGGTCTTCTGGTCAGGGCATGTGGAAGGAGAGGAAGGTCATGGTGTTTACCCTCTTCTGGGAGGAGGAGAGGCTCTCTCCTGTGCATGAGGACTGAGATGTGGTCTCTGCCATCCTAACTTACTGCAAAGATCAGTGATCCACAAACAGCTCAGAGCTGAAAGGGGCTTTAGATGCAAATGAGTCCCAGTTTTTGTTTTGCAGATGAGAAAAACCCTAGGACAGAGATGTTACTTCCTCATAGTCAGGGAGCTAACTAGAGGGAACAAGAATTGGAACGCTCCTTTCCTGGCTCCCATTCTGGGCTCTTGCCCTCCCCCTGTCATGTCCCGTTGTTGTCTAGTTGCTTGTAGAGGATACAGTTAATCTGGCTGATCTTGCCGCTCATGGTTATCAGGGAAATAATAATAATAATAATAAATAATAGTAACATTAACAGCAGCTAACACTTGTATAGTGCTCACCTTGTGCCAAGATTTTAAGTGCTTTAGATTGTATTAAGTCATGTAATCCTCGCAGAAACCCTACAAGGTAAGCATATCAATGTTCCTATTTTATGGATAAAAACACTGAGGCAGAGAGAGGTTGAGCACTTGTCAAGGTCACTCATATAGAATGTGGCAGCAGTCTGGCCCTGCACAAAGAATCCCCATCCCCTATTTTCCTCTTCAGGAGAGGGACAAGGAAGGCGTCTTACAGCCTGGTGGCCAGCTGATGTATCATCATGTGAAGAGAATGTCGCTGGAGTTACAGTTTTCTTTTTTTTTTGAGTTGGAGTCTCACTCCATCTCCCAGGTTGGAGTCCAGTAGCATGCTCACGGCCACCCTAGCATGGACCTGCTGGGCTCAGGCAATCCTTCTTCCTTAGCCTTCCAAGTAGCTGGAACTACAGGCGTGCATTACCACACCTGGATACTTTTTTTGACTCTTATTGTAGAGATGAGGTCTTGCCAAGTTGCCCAGGCTGTTCTTGAACCCGTGGGCTCAGGCAATCCCCTCACCTCGGTCTCCCAAAATGCTGGGATTACAGGTGTGAGCCACCATGCCCGGCCAGAGTTATAGCTTTCTTAATGTTTTGTGTCTGATAGGCAGAAGGTAGACCCTGGTACTCACTGATGTAGGGCTCCTTTATCTTGGAGTTCATGGACTTTAGGAAGAGACCCTGATCCAAAATTTCATGTAAAATGTCATGTGTCTGAGCTCACTGGGCACAGATTTCATAAAGGCTAAAGTGTGACCATACTGCGTGGCTCCTGAGGACGTGAGCCCTGCTCGTTTTTTTACATTCAACAGTGCTTTTGGAGCTTCTCTTAGAAGTCTCCAGAGAGATCTGTGCATGCCTGAGTAAAGGAACGAATGACGCTTTCTCCCCTTTGTGTGTGTGGGAGGGGGTGTGATGTCCACCTACACTTGGGTGTGCATGCCAGAGAGGGCACTGTTGGCCTGGGCAAGTGACCCAGGCCACAGGTCCTTACTCCAGCCTACCATGATTCCATAGGCCCTCAACCCTGGTCAGTACTAACGAGACTCCACTCCAGTCCAGAGCTTCTCCTGAGCACACAGACCTGATGGGTGTGCAGTGGCACGGGGGCATCACATGCAGCTCTCTCCCTGGGTGCCCATACTCAGTTTTCATAGCCTCAAGCTTCCTGCCACAGTACTCAAGCTTGCTCATGAATGAGCAGAGGCCTTAAAAACAGCCCTGCTTGAATTGTGCAATAAGGAATTAGTAACAGGCAACTGTACACTGTGACAAGTTTCTTCTTAACCTCTGTGGTGTCCTTTTCAAACGACCCTCAGGGCATCACAGCCCAGTGCCTTGAGGGGAGGTGGCTTCCCATGGCAACACACAAATATACCCTAGTTATTTCTGCCATGTGACAGTGGTGTGTGCCCTTAACTGATGTCACTGTGCAGTTGTTAGACTGAATGGACCCCGGGGGGGAATCAGATTAGCCAGGGTAAAATGACTTCCCCCTTCCTTCATTAAACCTGCTCTCTCTGACGACCACAAAGACACGTAGGAAGCGCTCAATAAATGTTTGCTGAATTCATGAATTGTGCCCTATCCAATCTCATTGTAAGTGGCTTCCTGGTGACAGCGTCTTTAAGATAGCCTTTGTTGATTTTCTAAATCTGGAAAAAGTGTAGAGCTTGGTGAGACCAGCACCCAGTAGAGATTGGTGAGTCCAGCACCAAGTAGAACATGGTGAGATCAGCCCCATGTAGAGTTTGGTGAGACCAGCACTACGTAAGCTTAGGAGATGAGGATTGTGTTGACCTTGGTGAGATCAGTACTACATAGAGTTTGGTGAGATTAGCACCATATAAAGCTTGGTGACAGCAGCACTGAGTAGAATATGGTGAGGCCAGCACTACATGGAGCTTGGGGGATTGAGGGCCGTGTGGATCTTGTTGAGATCAGTATTGTGGAAGTTACAGGGTAAGACTAACACAAGTGCATTTAGATAAGAACAGGGACAGTTGCCATCAGTGGTCTCTTCCAACGAAGGTACTCATTGCTCCCTTCATGTGTCTGCTCACATGCTGTCCCCTGACTGTTGGCTCCTTGAGGGGGTGTGGACTGTCCCCCCCTAAACCCGTATCCCAGCACCAAGTCTAGTCCTCAATACACAGTGGGAACTCCAATAGAGTCGCAGAATGAACGAGAAGAGGTTATGCACATTGTGCAAACACACACACACATCAGAGAAATGGCTAGCGTATACCATGGTTGGAATTCTGGTAACTCTGTCCTTACAGGACATTTTCTGGCTCCTGCAAACAGTCAGGAAAGCCTTCTGAGCATGGACATCCTTGCCTTTAGGAGTGAAGGAGTGGAGTATGCAAAGTGAACATGGGCATTAGTCATTGGACTAGTTTGGGTCCACAAATTAGTGTCTGTGTGCCCTTGGGTAGGTGCTCAAAGTCTCAATCTCACCTACATATGAAGGGAGGGGAACAAGCATACTCCCTTTTCACTATTAATTTAGGGTCTGATGAGATGCTGACCATCAAACGCCTTGGACACAGTCGGTGCGCAGTCCATGCAATCCCCTCTCCCACGAAACTCCCTCTTCCTCTCTCTGTCCTCAGTTGCCTCCTCTGAAAATTATGAGGGTGACCCTTCAGGATCACTTGAGTGGGTGAGTATGGACAGAACAAGCTGATTCCTTAGGAGTGGGAAAGCAAGGATGTGACACAAACACACTTGCTTGTAAAGGAGACTCTTCCTTAGCAAATCAGAGGAAAGCAACACAGACAAGACGCCACCACCACCACTGAACCAACCTCAGCTACCTTCTGCGGGGCCCGAACCTAATTCCCATGGCTGTGTACATGGTCATGAGGGCCACTGTGGAATCAGATGAATTCAAGATAGTCCTGAGGCTGCGGACTCCTGCCCACCCTACAGTTCTTCAAATGTAGAAACAAGGTTCCCAGGCTGTTGCCCACCACCAGTTTACTCAAAAGTCAAGTCCTTAATCTGTCACCTGAGCTCTGGGCAATTGGCTATACGAAGGGCATCAGCACAGGAGGACCCCCAGATGGGGTCCTCTGCAGGAACATGGCATTTCTTTAGGGAAAGAGAGGCCACTACCTACCAGATGCCTAAGGAATTTTAAGTCACTGATGGCCAGGGCCAGACTGGGCTGTGATTCCAGATACCCGTGAGAGACTCCTGCCCTGTTCCCCACGTCTCCCACCTGCAAACTGGAAAGAAAACATGCTCAGCCTCCCACGTCAGTGTAACATGTGCACCGCTTTGGAGAGGTGCTCAGTCAGTTTTGCTGTGAATGAACGGACACCTGGTCTGATCATTCACACTGAGGTGTGCACAGCTGACGTAAGATTTTGGCTGAAGGTAGGGAGAACTGGCAGTGCCATCTGCTGCACACTTAAGGAAGTGGGGGAGGGGTCAGTATAGGTTGGGATACAGGGACAGACAGAAAATTGGGGGATTTCAAGAAAGCCAGCCCTGCTTGGGACAGCTGTGTCTCCTCCTTCCAACGGTGCCCCAATTCTGTGCTGGGGGCTTTCCATTCACACCCCTCAAACTGTTTCAGCAGGGATCCTATGTGTGTACCTCCCTGCACAACTCCAAACAAGCAGACCAAACTCAGTGGGGCAGACCTTCTTAGGGACTGCCTGAGTTTAACATCTCACTTCCTGTCTGAGTCCGTTAGCCACATGGATGGAGAACATGGAATGTCCTCCCTTCTGAGGAGGTGAGCCAGGTGGGCTGCCTGGAGACCAGTTAGTGACTATGCGAACAGAAGGAAGCCCTGGTGGTAAGCGGTGGCCCTGGAAGGTGGCTCCTACCATGTCACTCTGCGACTGTGTGGCCCCGTACATGGTGATGCCGTTGGAGGGTGGTGCTGGCTGCGGGGTGTCGGGTTGGATGTACCCTCTTCTGTCAATTAGACTGTGAGAGAGAAGAACACACAGGAGGAAGAAAGTGAACAAAAAGCCTAAGACGCATCCACACTATCTAGGTTTCCGTGTCTGGGCCCCTCTTTCTGTGCAGGCCCCACCCTAGACACCTGAGGGGTCTGCTCACTGGCATGACTCATCAGTTACTAAATTCGGCTTCTTCCACCCTCAAACGTGCCTGTGGCATCACTTGCCTCCTGGCCAGTCCAAGTGCTTGTGGCCCACTCAGACCCTGGCATCTCCCTCCTTGTCTGCTGACTGTGGGAGCCTCTGAACTGGCCTTACCTCCACCTGTCAAATCGGTCCCACACTTTCCTCTCCAGCTTTTAAATCCACATCTTCTTACTACATTCGTTCAACAAGCATGTTCCAAATACCTGCGTGTGCCAGCGTACTGTGTGAGAGCAAGGCCATGGCCCCACCCCACGTGTATACTGCTTTGGCATCTCCATATTTTTTGTTCAACCGTTGTTTCTTCCTCACCCAAAGTCACGTTTCCTTCCCCTCCATTGTCCATTCTTCAAGGCCAGGGTCAAAGGCATCCTGACCCCTGCTTTGTCCCTGTATCCCTCCCCCTTCCTCCCTTCTGAGTCTCTCAGGCTTGCACAGGACCCGCCTACTGGCTCACATCACTACATTACTTTTTCCCGGGTCACAGTGAGTTTACACAGGCATCTTCTCTGTCCAGCAGCCTGTAAGCTCCCAAGGACAGAGTCTTCATCTTGTTCCCTGGGGCACCTGGCCCCGTGCCTGGCCCACTGAGACAGGGATCAGAGGCCCCTGGCTTACATCTGTCCTAGAGTTTGGGGGACAAAGACTGTGTCTCCAAGACTGATACCCAATAGGTGCTCAGCAAATGCTTGTTGAAGGAATAAATAGAAATGGGTCCTTTGTCTCCCAGAGACAAGTTTCTGGGCTCTACGGTACTGTAGGTTGTCAGAAGGTGATGGATGAGGTTTCCCCTGGCCATCAAAGGAAGTGCCTTTCTTCCCCAGTGAAGGCTCAGGCTGAAGGCCTTGAGTCAAAGGGCAGAAATGTGGATGTAACAGGAGGTTCAGCTAATAAACAGGCACTCCTGGCATGGCCTCCACTGTGTGGACGAGCCACACTCCCAGGGTGGAATCTACCTTGATGGCCTCAGGAGCTTCTGAAAAATGCAAAAAGGCAAGGCCTTCTGCCTTCCCTCCACCCTGGGCCACATATGTCCCCCGCCTGGAGGGCTGAGCACCTGGGCTGCTCAAGGCTGCCTTTGTCTAAAAGCAGAGCCTCCTACTTGTCAGTCAGCTTTCATAAGATTTCAGAAGATAAGCGTTAACTTCACAGCCACAGTCTTCAGGTCTGCAGTGACAGAAAAATGAACCAAAAAAAAACCTGGGATGGGAATTTAAGATGGGACTTGCTCTGCCGGAGTTCCAGCGGAATCCACAAAGGTTTAGGAAAAAGAACAACAGGCAACAAGAACTTCCACTTTTTTTTTTCTTTTTTTTTTCCTTTCTGAGTTGGAGTCTCCATTGCCCAGACTGGAATGCAGTGGCATGCTCACAGCCACCCCCGTGTCGAACTGCTGGGTTCCTGCGATCCTTCCACCTCAGCCTTCCAAGTCACCGGAACTACAGGCGCACGCTACCATGCCCAGCAAATTTTTGATTTATTGTAGAGACCAGGTCTTGCCAAGCTGCCCGGGCTCCTGTCGAACCTGCAGCCTCAGGCGATCCACTCACCTCGGCCAGGCTGAGCCACAGAGCCCGGCTGAACCTCCACTTTTCAAAGGAAAGTGCTGGATGCCCATGCAGGACGCCAAAGGGAGTTCTCAAACCAGCTTTGCAGCCCCCCCTTCAAGGGTGCAAACGGTCAACAGGGAAAGAGCAGAGAAGACTGTCTTGGAGAGGGTACTCTGCGCTCTACGCCAGGATTAGAACTGGGGCAGGGCTGGGATGGGGGGCTGGGTGAGGGGGTCCAGATGGGGGTCCCTCGGGAGAAAGGGTCACGTGGGGGCTGGCTGGGGGAAGGTCATATGTTGAACTGTGCAGAAAGATGTGCTGAAGCCGGGCTTGGTGGCTCAGCCTGTAATCCCGTGCTTTGGGGGGCCAAGGTGAGTGGACTGCCTGAGCCCGCGGATTCAAGACCCACCTGGGGCAACTTGGCGAGACCTCATCTCTACAGTAAATCAAATAATTAGCCGGGCATGGTAGTGTGCGCCTGTAGTTCCAGCTACTTGGAAGGCTGAGGAGGAAGGATCGCCAAAGCCCAGCAGGTGAGCCTAGAGTGAGACTCTGACTCAAAAAAGTAAAAATAAAAAAAGATGTGCTGAAACCCTAACCCGGCACTTATGAGGGTGACCTTATTTGGAAATAGGGTCTTCACAGCAGTAACCAAGTTAAGATGAGTTCATACTCAATTGGGATAGGCCTTTGTCCAATGTGACCGGTATCCTTAGGAGAAGAGAGAACAAAGGTGCAGGGAAGAAACTGCCACATAGGGCAGAGAAACGCAGGGAGAACATCATGGGCCGACAGAGGCTGGCATTGCAGTGACATGTCTACCAACCAAGGAACACCAAGGATTGACTGATGGCCCCACTAGAAGCTGGGGAGAGACCAGGACGCTTCTCCCCAGAGGGAGTCTGGCTCCACCGACACCTTGACTTCAGAATTCTAGTCACTGATCTATGAGAGAATAACTTTCTGTTGTTTAAGCCCCCCACTCCATGGCACTTTGTGACAGTGCCCAAAGAAACCACTATAGGACTTAGCCCAAGAGAGCCCTAGAGGAAGCTCCCAGAGAGGTCTGTGCAAGGCGGATGGGGACAGGCCCAGGGCTGGAATGGCAGGTGTGAGTGACCAAAATGCCCTACCTGTCTCAGGGGAGTTGTGATGGGAGGTTCTCAGAGGAAACTCTCAGGAGAGGACAAGCCAGCCTCAAAGCCCACCAGGTTAGAAAGCATTGGTCGGAGACCCAGCAGTACCTACTCTCTGTCCAAATCCCCTCCTGCTGTTGGTCAGGGAGCTGGGAAAGCAAGGCTGGCTGGGGTGGGATGGGGGGCAGAACTCAAGGAGAGCAGGGACCTCTGTGAGCCTCTCAGCCAGGGCCGTGATAGGGAGGGAAGACTTAAAACCTTCAGCAAGCCTGGCAGTTCTGATTAGCTGAATGTGCCCTGAGTCCTTTTTTTTTAAGTGACAAGAGAAATTAAGGGACTCACAGGGGATTTCATCCAGAAGCAGAGAAAGAACTAGGTCATCAAGAGAGTCTGAAGGGACAGCAGGGAGAAAAAATAACACTGTTCCCGGCCGGCATCCAAAGGTATTCAGCCTGTCTGATGGAGTGGCCGTGCTCCCAGGACTGTGACACTGGGACATGAGCTTACGTGGCTCTGTTGAGTCTCCTTCTGGTCCTCACCACGGCTTGCGAGCCCCTCCTTATCTGGCCTTGCCCCTCATCTTGTCTTGCCTCCTGCTGCTGCTCCCCACTCCTGACACTTACCTCCTCAACACCTCCTCTGACAAGCCAGGTCCCATCACCACCAGGCCCTTGCATGTGCTGTCCCTCTGTCTGTCAAGACTCTGCTCCTCCCCCCAATTCCTGTCACCTTTTAGGACACATCACAAGTCAGACCCCTCTGGGTGTCCCCCGTGTACCCCACTTGTCCAGAGCATCACTTGTCTAGGGACCATCCATGGCTCCCATGAGACTGGCCCTTACTGCATCCCAGCCCTTTGTGCAGAGCCTGCCCCCAAATAGTGGCCAAGCGACCTGTGGAACCAGCCCAAGCTTGCCTGACACTGACCTCTCCTTGGGACTTTGCCAGTTTTCCATTCCTCCTGCCAGGTCTGTAAGAGGACTCTGTTCCCCCAAACCTGGCCATTCTCAGCCAGCTGCCACTCACACCTGTGGTGATGCCGTGTGGGGAACTGAACGGAGGTCTTCGCATTCGTGGTATGTAGGCTCCTGATGGGGAACTTGAGGACACGCTCTCTCGTTTACACGGACTGCTGGGAGCCCTGCTCACCAGCGGCCTGGCTGGGATCCCAGGAAGGTCCTGGCCCACTTAAGGGCACAGGGGCCGGGATGAGGTGGTGCAGAGCGAGGAGAAGGCAAGAGGGTGACAGGAGGGTGGAGCAAAGGTGAGCAGCAGCCCCCCATGTCCGCCCTGGGCAGCCCTGGGAGCAGGTGCGAGGGGAGCTGCCCATTTCCCTGCCTCCACCCTTAAACGTGTTAGAGTAATTAACCGGAAGGACACTAGGTTAAGGCAGCTCCAGCACTCTGGGTCATCAAATGACCCAACTCAGTGTAGACAGGCGTAACCTGTCAGAGTCCGCCCATTAAGCTCCAGCCGGGACTTCCCTGGAACTAGCCAAGTCAAGCTACAGGCCCCATTTGAGCCAAGTCAATCTCCTCCTTGCCTTGTCCCACGTTCTCCCTGTAAAAGGCTCTCCAGGAGCCCCTTCGGTGGAGCCCAGACTGCTTGGGGTCTGGAGACGCCAGGTTCATGAATCGCTGTAAAGAAAGTCTTTCCTGTGTTAACGTGCCTCAGTTTACCTCTTCATAAGCAATTCGAGCAGTTTCAAGAAGAGGGTCAGGCTCAAGAAATGCCCCACCCAAAGGAATGAGGGTGGATTTTGGAAAGAACACAGCCCGAACCAGCCAAAACAGCATACTTAATCCAGCTGTGGAAGAAATGACTTCAGTTGTGGCAAGATGTGGGCCGTGAACAACAGAAAGTCGTTCCCTACGCAGAGGAGGGTATGGGAATGAGATCTGGGCAGAATGTGAGACTTTTGAATTCCTTTCCTAGGTACAAACAGACACTGTAGGTATGGGAAGAAGCTCAGCTGTCCTTCTTCCAGCCCCCAGTCCATCTCCTGGCCTGCCCCCACTAGCCACAAACACTCCTGGGGACACTGCCTACACTGTGAGAAGTCAAGCATGTCCTGAGAGACTTTCTGACCTACAGAGCCCCAGGAAGGATCTCTGGGTGAGCCAGCTCTCTTCATGCAGGGCTGGTATGTCTGACTCCCTGGCCCAAGCAGCCTCTCCGCCCCAGGACTCCTGCCTGGCCCTTCCTACCAGCCCCTCTTCAGAAGAAGCCCTTGAGGAGGTCAGGGTCACCTGGGGCCCCCCAGTTCAGAAGGAGAGCGGCCTGCTGGGCCCCCATCTCTCATGGAAAATGACTGCTTTCTAGTGAAGTACTAGCACCATGGATGAATCAAGGCAAGAACTGCCTGGCTGGGGGCGACCCCTTCGGATCCCCTCCCACCGTGGGAGCTTTACTGTCCTCTCAATAAATCCTGCTTTCTGAAAAAAGAAAAAAAGAATTGCACAATGGCCTTGGAATGCAGATATGGGCTGGTTTTGTTTTGCATGGCTTCTACCTCCCAGTGAGGGTTCACTGAGGCTGACATTAAAAAAAGTTTGCATTCTACCAGCAAGCATGGGTAAGGCCTGGGCGCACAGTGGGACTGGCCTGGATTTGGTCTCAGTGGTTTCCGTGGTTTCTCTGTTTCACACATTTAGACACCAGAAGGGAGGGTGAAGTTATAACCTGGAAACTCATTCCAGAGACCCCCCCCATATACCTGCTATATATAAATATATATATATATATATATATATTTGCTGCTGATGGTTTGGTTAATCTGTCAGAAATATCCTCCATGGGTGTAACTCACAAATAATCAGAAGCCAACCATATTTTGAACTTGTACATTTTGAGCTAGAGGTGGCATGCACCCATGGGCACACACTCGTTCTGATGTCGGAGGGCCTGACCTGGGTTTGAGTCTGACTAGTCAGTGTTTACTGACTGTGTGATCTTGGGCACAGTATTTAAACTCTGTGCCTCAGTTTCCTCATCCATAAAATGGGATATAGCAGTACTTACTTCATAGCTACAGAGTAAGCTTCATAAAAGCTAAAACAGGTAAAGTATACTTAGAGCAGAGCCTGACCTAGTTCACCAAAGGCCAGCTATTGCTGTTATGAATGTTATCGTTACTATTATTACCAGAATCCCAACGACTTCAGGCCACACAGACCTCTCCCTGTGAACGACGTTGGCATTTATATTCTGTGTAGATCAGCATTCAGCACTTCTTTCTGCAGGTTTTCTGACTGCTTCCTTCCCACGTGTGTGTCCTGGCCCTCTTGCTATGCTAGCCACAGCTCCCTGCTCACCCCAACTACTCAGAGTCATTCATAATTAACAGGGTCACATGTCACAGTTTCCCTGCTTAGAGTTCTCAGGGATTTCCCCCAAATCTGAATAAATTCAGTCGAAGACCAAAAAAGGTGTACAATGGGGCACAATAGATGGAGTCAGATCTCTCTTCCATGAAGGCGACATCCATGTGGCACACAGTGGTCATTGGCGGTGACGACCAGTTCCACCTGGTACCTGGTGAGGCCTGCGCCAACACAGCTAAGGGGTGTGCTTCCCCGAGGTTTGCTAAAGCACTTGATGCTTGCTGAGTCTTACCTTGGAGAGATGGGCCCACACAGGGCGACACAGCAATTTGTAAAGATATTTCCGTAGCTGTAGGGATTGTAATTTTCTTTACCTCTTTTATTTGACCAAGAGCCTTTAATCTGAAAGACAAGGAAAGTTTATAACATACAATATCCTTCATGTCAAAGCCATGGTGTAGGCGAGTTGGCCTATGGGAAGCCCATCAGGAATACAGATTGTCTTTACTTCTCTTCCCTACAAGAAACTGAGGCACTTCTCTCAAGGAACACGGGCATGTACCCTAAACTTGGAAATGTCCCCAAACAACAGGTAAGATTAGGGAAGGAGTCACATTCTCTGGGGACAAGGGTCTTCCGTTTGAACCGCATGGTACCAAAAGGCCATCTCACGTAAGCCAGTGGAGATTTTTTCATATTCACATTTAGTGCCCTAAATAGTCATTAAATAAATGGTAGCAGAAAAGTTCATGTGGGTCCTCTACTTGCTAATTTACAGACTGAAAGAATTCAGTCTCACAGTGTTGCCAAACCAGTCTGT
Organism: Carlito syrichta; assembly: GCF_000164805.1. NCBI lineage: Eukaryota > Metazoa > Chordata > Mammalia > Primates > Tarsiidae > Carlito > Carlito syrichta. Next base: position 83,729 of record NW_007041091.1, read on the forward strand.
TCTGCAGATTCTAATATTCATAGTCAACAAAAACAAATAACTGCATCGATACCCTCTTAGCTCACCTATTTTGTGAAGCTTTTGCTTAAGGTAACTCGACCTATTCAGAGACATTTACTTCATGTAAGGGCAGAGACTACTGTCAAAATCTATTAAGAGCAAAGAGGACCATGTTTATCAGGAAACATCTACTAACATTATGTTTCCTGTTTTTATACCTTTTCTCCATCTGCATTAAGTATAGGCAGATAATCCTGTATAAAAAGTTAAACTTTGGGTCAGGACAATTTTCTCCAGAAACTAAACAGAGACATTAAATACGAAAGGTAGATTCATCTGTTCCCTCCAAGATGTCAGCCTGCCATGGGCCTCTCTTTCTTAGAGAACGTGTGACAAGTTGCTTACAAAACAATGTAAAAGGAAAATAAAGAACCTTCTCCTCAGTGCCAGACATGGGCGTCACTTGGCTAATCTGAGCAGCTAGCAGGCATGGACAAAAAAAGAAGAGAAGGTGGATTCCCAGTAGAGAGATATGCGGAGAGGCATATGGAAACACTGACACTGCACATCCTCTGTTCCCAGCTCACATCTAAAACAGGGTGCATGGGAGAAGGTGACTTCCAACCTCGTCTTTCTTTTTTAACACCAAAGAACACGCCCATGCCCCAGACAGAAACTTACATCTTCATTCGTAGTCTGGTTGGAGCTGATCAAGTACGTGTGGAAACCTGAGAGGCCAACGATAGACCAGACAGAGAAGAAGCACACCACGGCCTCCAGCACGGTGACGCTGAGTCAAGGAGCCAGCAAGAATGAGGGACAGCGCCTCACGGTCACCCCGAGAGGTGGGAATGACTGGAGGCGGGACCAACACACCCACGGCATGGTCCTCAGCTTCCTGCCTCTCTGGTCTGGCATCCCTCCTGCTCTCCCATCAGTATTCTTTCTAACCAGGGGAGATGTCCTTCAGGGCAGGGAATGTCATGATCCCCAGTGCAGGGCACCATCCACAGCTCAGTGGTGACTGGTGGGCTGCCTGGGCGTCATATGTCCACTTCTGTGGACTCTTCCTCTGACTTCTCCTCACTTGACCTTGTCCCTTTCCTATGCTCCACTATGGAGCCAATAATCACGGCATCAAAATCAGGAAACACCCTGATTTGAGTTGGCTGCGCCTCAGGCATTTGGTGGAAGAACTAAAGACTGATTGTCGTGTCAATCACAGACTCTAATTCTGGCTTCTAGATGCTGAGGGCTGTGGTGCCAACAAGTTTCTCCCCCAGACAGGATGGCTTATAGGGTCAAGAAAGCCGTCTGCTTTAGTGGCCTGTCCCTGGCTTATAAAGAAGGGGAGGGAAAAGGGTTTAAATCTCTGAACCAGCGGTGGCATTTCTCAAAGTGGCATCAGGAGAGGGGTATTTTTACTTAGGGGACATTTTCCCAGCACTTCAGTCAACCTCCGCCATATAAGGCTGTCCTCAGCCGCTTGGAGGGCAACTGGGAAACATGAATTCTCATGACAAAGAGCAAGATGAAGTTGAAAGTTCCACAAGATGTGCTATAACTAAAGGAGAAAAGTCTTGGTATTCCTCAACAGAGGAGATGCATCAACCAAGAGTGTGGCAATTTGAAAAGATAATTTTTCTATCCCACAAATGTTTATAAAATTCTATTTACAAGATACGGATGTTATTCAAGGAAAAAAAATTCATCATGGGTCTGGGAATTTATATATATATATATATATATATAGTAATCCCAGCACTTTGAGAGGCCGAGGTGAGGGGATTGCCTGAACCCACGAGTTTGAAAACAGCCTGGGCAACTTGGCGAGACTTCATCTCTATAATAAATTAAAAAAAAAATAGCTGGGCATGGTAGGTCTCACCTATAGTTCTGGTTACTTGGAAGCTGAAGTGGAAGGCCCTCCTGAGCCCAGCAGGTTGATGCTGGGGTGGCCGTGAGCGTGCCACTGTGTTCCTAATGTTTCCAGGGAAACCATATAGATCATGTTGCAATCCATTACTATTGATTTTTTTTTCCAGGTTGGATATAATTTGTCTTTAGCCGGGCTCGGTGGCTCAACCTGTAATCCCGCACCTTTGAAAGGCTGAGGTGAGTGGATTGCCTGAGCCCGCGGGTTCGAGACCCACCTGGGCAACTTGGTGAGAACTCATCTCTATAATAAATCAAAAATATTAGCCGGGTGTGGTAGCGCGTGCCTGTAGTTCCAGCTACTTGGAAGGCTGAGGTAGAAGGATCGCCTGAGCATAGCAGGTCGAGGCTGCGGTGGCCAGGAGTGGCCACTGCACTCCAGTCTGGGCGATGGAGTGAGAATCTAACTCAAAAAAACAAAATTTGTCTTTAAACCAGAGAACTGAATACCCTCCCCAGGGCAGCGCCATGATCTGCCATGTCATGATTAACTAATGCTGTTGTCTCGGCCTGTGGGGTTGCACACAAGACAGGAGGACTGAATGGGCTCCAGTCTGTTGACTAACTTTCAGTGTCACACTAAACCAACCACTAGGTATGCTCTAGAAAAAGGAGATGGCAGGAAAGGACAGAGGGGATGAGAGGGGCCAGGATGCAGACCCTGACGAAGGTTGCCACCAACCTGGTGGCAAAAGCTATGGAGGGAGTCTCAGATGCACATAAGATACATGGACAATGGCCCATGTAGCTAAGATGGTCTCATTCTCAATTACCTTCCCACAAATCAGGGCTCAGAGATGGTTCTCTTCCTACCTGCATTCCTCCTACCCAGGAGCATACAAGCTGGGAAGGTAACCCACGTGGGACTCACATCATACAGGCTTAAAAGCAGAGTGAAGTGGGGTCCAGGGAAAAATGACCCAGGTAGCCGATGGGAAGACTGAGTCAGGAAGGACGGGGTTGTGTGAGAGGATGATGACACTAGTAATGAGTTTGGATAGGCTGGAGGGGAAAGACAAGAGATAGAAAGATCAAAGAGGAGGTGACACACCAAACAGAAACAAGAAATGATCAAGGTTAGAAAATAGAGAGTAAAGAACAGAATCAGATGTATTGACTGAATGATACATGAAGAGCTGCACTCCAATCTCAGAAATGTGTCACCAACAATGCACAATCCAGGTAGAACGCTGGTGAAGTTCAAGTATATGTAACACCCGTATGTATGAATTGTATAAAAACTGGTGTGTAAAAGCAGAGAGTCCCAGATGGGAAGTGGCTCCTTCCCATTCAGTGGGTGATGTTTCTTGTGCAATGAACCCCCATTTGGAGGTATCATAGCCAGTGGGGGTGGAATTTTAAGGGTTTGTAGCAACAACAAAAAAACTGCAGCTTTCTACCTCAATATCTCCTGAGTTTTGGGAGCATTTTGTAAATAGTAGAATGCAGTTTCACTGTGAGTTTGCAGCTGTGCCAATATGACATGAATCCAAGGAAGGACACAAGATGCAGCCCACTTTCTCACCATCATAGGTCCCAGCGGCAACCTTCCTTCCCACAGTGGGCCTAAGGAATCATCATCATCATCCATAGCAACGGTAAGCATCTCCGGATTGTTTCAGATACTGTTCTGCTTGACCCTCAGAGCAATTTGGGAAGAAATGAAGTTCCACTTCACAGATAGGGAAACTGAGGTAGAAAGCAGTGAAACAATTTGCTTGAGAAATAGCAGAGCAAGGAGTGGAATGCTGGAAATCTGCTCTGTCAAGATGATAGAAAAGCTTTGGGTTGGTCCTTTTCTTAATTCTTGCCGAGGGACAGGTGGCCCTATGCTGATCCCAACTTCTGCAGGGGGTAGGATGGGTGGAGGAGATGAGAGTTCCTTGTCCAGAATTCATGAACATTTTCCTTCAAATCTGCTCTCTGAGGTACAAATATCCAGACACACATTTCTCACTGGCCTTCAAGTCAGATGCTGAAAACATCTACGCCATAATAAGATCAAGAAATAGAAATCCCTCTTAACTGTATCAAAACCCATTTACTGATTTTTTTTTTTAGAAAGAGAAATGAGAGGAAACAATCCAGCTTCACTGGGGCCAATTTCATGGCCAGTTGGGACTTTGCTTATTGCATCGGGGATGGGTCTCAAAGTACGGCAGTTCCCACTGCCAGCCTGTGTGTCCCCAGCCCCCACTAAGATAGGGAGCCCTCATGGCCAGGGGAGTGGCTTCAAATTTCTCACCTCCCTGACCCAAGATGCTGCACCCTGAGGTGCTCACTCAATTGCTCATGGAATTGAAGATAACTTTGAAAAGTATGGCCCTGTAGACGCCCCTCCTTTGAGTTTAGTCCTGGAAGTGCTGGCTCTGGGGCTTTCTATGCACCCAGTCCTCCACTGGGGATAGGACAGGGTAGGAAAGGACCAGCTTCCTGCCTTCAGGTACGAGGGGCTCTGCTTGCAGTAGGAAGGTAGGAAAGGGAAGAAGGTTGTGTGGAGCACAATGGTTAGGCTGGTTCTGTGTCTGGAGAATTATAAAGGGGAAAGGTCATGTCTTTAATTTTGAGGGGGGTCTCATTCATTTCACAGAAAAAAACGCACACAGACACAATTTTAAAAAATGGTTTCAGTAGGTTTAAAAATTCCCCCAAAGTCCCTCCTTGTATACACACAAACTCTAAGTTTAGATGCCCTGGTTTACTTTAAATCTCTTCATCTTACAGATAAGAAGCCAAGGCCCAGAGTGGTCTAGCTACTTGTAAGAGCTCACATAGTAATTCATGGCAGAACAGAACAACAGGTCTGCAGACTTCTAGGAGAAAAAGAACCCTTTCCAAGGCCTCAAGCTATGGCAGCATCACAGTGGTGAGGCTGAGACTGCCTGTGACCCCAAACCTTGCCATCAATCTCACAGCCTAGAGCCACCTGTGTGAAGACCTTGTCTCTGTTGATGCCACCTAACTCATCTTCCCACATTCCAGCAATCAGGCTGGTGATGTTTTGCCAAGTGCCAAATCCAGGTATTTTATTTTTAACAGTTTCTGTGTTTTATTTCATGTGGGCTTCCTTATTAACCAGAGATCCCAGGATTCTAGAATGGCTAGAGAATGAAGTCCAGAGCTCTGTAGTGGTCCCTGTCCTTCCCATGTTTGTAGCTCATGAGGACCTGAATGTCACACCACAGTGTGGGGCATTTCTCTATGAGCGCGGGCGTGTGCCTATGAGTCTGAGTGCAGCTTACTCTGCATCACGTTCTCTGTCTTGGGAGACAACTGGGCATGAAGGGCTCTGATGTGTAAAATGTAAGAAAATATATCTTGCTTGCAATGATTTTTTTTCCTGAAAATTACAGTAAGATAGGCAATGCTCACTTACAGGAAGAGTTTAGATAGAAAAGCAGATAGCAGCAATCTTTTCCTTTGTTCTCTAGATAGTGTCCACATCAGCATTTAATGCTTTCAGATGTTTAGGTTCAAGAACTCATCAGCATGTTTGTCTTATCAGTGGGATGAGCCTGTAATCCTTAGATGGCGATAGGAAAATGCGGTTTGTGCTCCCGTCGCCTGGGCGCCCATCCCTGTGTCTGGGCTAGGAGCTGTTGACTTGCTGACAACTTGCACAATACATCCTTTGAAAATGGAAGATCTCTGAGATCCTTTAGCCTGAATCATTTGCCCATCACTTTTCAGCCTCTCAGATTCTTTTCTGCTGCATGCGTTCACAGAAGGCAATAAAGGTGTGTGCTTGTCACAAACAAATCTAGGAGGTAACTATCATTCTGATCAAAGTTTCAACTGGAGCTTCGAAGGTGGAAATTGAGAAACTGAGGTATAAAGCTCAACTCTATATTACAAAATGTGTAAGAACAGGTAAGAAAATCTGAAGAAGAACTATCATGGGGACGGGGCAGGAGAAAGTTTTTCCAATAAGCAAAACAAGGTGCTCACAGCACCAGAGCGGCAGGGAGGGAGGACAGAGTCAGACACAGATCATACATCAGCGGGGGAGGGTGGCCTGTGGGTCAAAACGATTCAAACACTCAAACACTGTTTGCCAGTTTCACACAAACTCTCTCCTGCTGTGCAGTGGCTTCCCCAGAGGCTGTGTGACCAGAAAGGATGTATTCACTCTCATGTGGGCTTGCATGTTCTTGTGTTTTAGAATTTCCTCAGTTGTAATTTCAGACATGATAAATAGATCTGTCTGTCTGTCATCTATCTATATCTATATCATCTGTCTATCTATCTGTCAATCATTTATCTTTCTATATATCATCTATCTATCATGTTTTTAACTATTTATCTATCATGTATCTATTATTTATCTATCCATTTATCTCTCCATGTACCATCTATCTTTTTATATATCTGTTATCTATCTATCATCATTATCATCTACAAAATACATATAAACAAAAGCTCTTAGGTGTTCTTAGCAATTTTTCAATGTGTACAGGAGTCCTAAGACCACAGAGTTTGAGAACTGCTGGAATAGGATAGTAAGAGGCATTGGGACACTTCATTAAACGTTCAGAAAAAATAAAGCTAGACCTTCAGCTCACACCACACACACACATACAATTATCTGTTAGATAAGTTACTGTGTCAAAAGTAAGAAACAAAATATAAAGATATAAGAGGAAGATCAAGGAAATACTGGTATAACTTTGGGATGAGGATGTAAGATACAAACCTAGGAATCACACAGCATAAGATTTATAGATCAGGTTCACTAATAAGTTTAACAGTTTTAGGTGCCTTGCTAGTGCAGTATATAGCACATTAGTTAAACATTTTTTGTACACAAAAGTAAAATTAAAAGGTAGGTGGCAGATTGGGAGAGATACACTGGCAAATGACATTTAAAAGAGTATTACCAAGAATATATGAAGAACTCCTACATGTGAACAGAAAAAAACCAACCCAATTGATAAATGGACAGAGGGTATGAATTGGCACATGGTGATAAGACAAAAAAGGACAACAAACATGAAAAGATGTGCAACCTGGTTATTATCCAGAAAATAGAAATTAAAACATGAAATTTTGTTTCTCCCCATCAAAATGGCCAAAATAACAAGACTGATAAAACCCAGTGCTGTAAAGGTGTGGAGACATGGATCTGAGGACATGGGAGCACAGACTGGTCTAATTCTCTTTAGAGGACCATCCGGCATGTCCATCAAACTTTAAATAAGCTTAACTCTTAAAGCAGAGATTCCACATCTAGAGTCAGTCCTAGAGAGATACTAACATTTGTGCACAGAGACATATATACAAGAAAACCCACAACCTCATTTTTGAGAGGTAAAAAAATGAAGAAATCTAATTATCCATCAATAAGAGAATGAACTATGGTTCTTTTATACTCAAGAATTCTATAAAGAACTTTAAAAAAGAATGAGAGAGGTCTAGCTCTAGTCAAGGAAATAGCCCTAGGAAATATTTAAAAAATCAAATTGTAGGCCAACGCAAAGAGGAGGCTCTTCTTTAGATATAAGCTATGGTCATTCCACACATGAGCATGTGGCCAATGAATGCCATACACCCTAGAAGCCTGGGAGGAGGAGTTACCATGTGGCTTCCCTGACATGCGCTGGCACCTCACATCTCCTGGGAGGCTGCAAAGTTCTCACCATCAAGCACCTGATTTTTTTTTTCCCTCCTCAGGTAACTACCAAGAGGATCCTAAAGGTAGTCTATGCCCATGGGGAGACTCGAGTGTGGCCTTTTAGGCTCTTTTAGTAAACATATCTCAGACAGAACTCCCTGACCTCAACCCGTATGAGGATATGGGTATGAACGAACAGGTATGTATTCAGACTCTGAGAAGACCCTCTGGAAGGACACAGAGAAACTTACAAGGATTCCTTCAGAATAATGGTGGGCAGGTCAAGAGCAACTTCTTTTATTCTCTTACATTTCTGACGATTTGAGTTTTATTTTATTTTTACTTTATTTATTTATTTATTTATTTTTTGAGTTGGAGTCTCACTCTGTCGCCCAGACTGGACTGCAGTGGCCGCTGCCGGCCACTGCAACCTCGACCTGCTGGGTTCCAGTGATTCTTCCGCCTCAGCCTTCCAAGTAACTGGAACTACAGGCGCGCACTACCACACCCGGCTAATTTTTAATTTATTGTAGAGATGAGGTCTCGCCAAGTTGCCCAGGCGGGTCTCGAACCCGCGGTCTCAGGCAATCCACTCACCTCAGCCTCCCAAAGGCGCGGGATTACAGGCTAAGCCACCGAGCCCGGCTGAGTTTTATTTTTTAACAGTGAAAATATGTTCTTGTATTACTTGGGTGATTTTAAAAACCATACAACCTCCTCCTTATCTTGTAACTAATGAGATACAATCTGATGCTTATCCTTTTGATAGCCCTCAGTCGGACTGGTTAGGGACAGAGGGAATTACCTTGCGTCCCCAGGTGGACAGGGAAGCTGACAGTTGGGAGAATTGGGCTCTGTTCTGGCAACACTGCTGAGCAGACACTGCTGATGTCATTTACCTTCTCAGCACAGGTGCGGCTGTGAGCAACACAAAGGACACCTATCCTGCTTACTTTTTGGGGTACCTCTGACAACCAACAGATGCCAGGATGGGCAGGTTGGCAAAGGTGCATGCTGCCTTCATTGTTTTCCATCATGGAGCCCTTTCTGTGGGCACTTGGGCCTACTCCAAGCTTCCTACCAAATTCTACTAAAACGGAAGATGCCCATCAGAACCCCTTGCCTTTCAGACAGGTAAGTGCCCAATGAATGCAAATTTGGGGTACAAGGTTTTCTGCCACAGCCTTTGCAAGTGTAGACTCCATTCCCATTGTATTTACCAGTCATAGACAACCCTCCTCATTTGGGCTGGCTTATTTTTAATGAATCATGATTTAAAATGACTGTCATCTCTTTAATTGGACGTTAATGCTATGTTACATTAAATGACTGTTGATGGGCAGAGGGTTCCCTCCTCGGGAATCTTCCTCAGGGAGGCCCAAGGTGTGTGTGTGGCTTTCATACCATGTGTTCCTAAGGGTTTCCACCTCCAAGAACCTGAGAAACCTGTGAGAAGGCGTCACTGCCTGGTCTCCCTGACCGTGCTGATGGGTAATGTCACCTATGGGGCTACAACGTTCTCATTGTCAAGCACCTGATTTTTTCTCCTTCCTTCCATATTACATGCTGGGAACTACAAAGAGGTTCCTAATGTCTAAGATTGTGGGGAGACTCACAAGTGTGTGGTCTTTTAGGCAGGCAGAACTCATGATTTATCTCCAGACCAGGGCTAGCTGTCTCCCCATTCTGGGGGTGGCCCTCTTTCTCCTGGGCATCAGAAGAAGCCCCCTAGGCTAGGCACAGTGTCTTATGCCTGTAATCCCAACACTTTGGAAGGCTGAGGTAAAAGGATTGCTTGAGGCATGGAGATCGAGAAACTCTGTTTCTAGAAAATAAAAGTGAGCTGGGTGCAGTGGTACGCACCTGTAGTCCCAGCTTTTTGGGAGGCTGAGGCAGGAGAATTGCTGGAGCCCAGGAGTTTGAGGCTGCAGTGAGCTGATTGCTCCACTGTACTCCAGCCTGGGTGACAGAGGGAGACCTTGTCTCTTAAAAAATAAAATAATAATTAAAGAGAAGGAGACAAGCCTCTCTTCTTCCTTTACCCTCGCCCCTCCCCAGGCACAGATCCCACTGGCCTGCTTCTCCTCGGTGAGCTGTCCCTTTGTCACTGATGTCCCCGTGGGGGAACTTTCCTGTACAAATGTCTTCTTACTCTCTCACTCTGCTATGTTCCCTGCTGCAAGATAAATGTTCTTTTGAAACAAAACAAACAACAAACCCCAGCTCTGATGACATCATCATCTTGCCAGCATCCAGGGGATGAGGGGACCCCACCTCCTGTACATTTTCCCATGCTGCCATGCCCTTGTCCCTACACCATCAGGGTTTAGCTGTCACAGCTCCTGCCCTGTCCCTGTCCCAGGCATAGATCTGTAAGTGTACCTGTGTGCTCACATGATCAAGGGCCGACTTCACAGTGACCGGGAGCCCTGCTCCTTCCCGAAACCCATCCCCTGGTGGGCACCCTGTCCCATCATCTGGGATGAGGGGCATGATGCTGGGTTTGGCCCTACAGAGGGGCCGCTCTTCCCCAACACCCCATGGCACCCACCTCCCGGCCTTGCTCAGGCTGTTGGCAGCTCCTGGGAGCTGCCCTTCTATGTCCCCTGCTAAACCCCCTCCATCTCCCAAAGCCCTGCGTGGAGGGTCCTGCCACAAACTCTCCTGGTTTCCCTGCAGGATGTGCAACTGACTCCCACCCTGCCCCAAGAGTAGTCTGTGTCTTTCTCAGGACACCCAGACGTGCTCTAAGCGAGCATGGTGAAAGCCCAGGTCCTGCATCGGCAGATGTCTGTGGAAGAGAAGGAGCAGGTGCACTTGTGCACTTCCCTCACTTCCCTGCCCCACCCCGCCCTGCCTCTCCTGTCTGAATGTGCCTCCAAGGCCTGGGCCATCATCTCAACCTTGTGACTCCAGCAGGTTTTGCACATGGCTGGTGTTCAAATGATCTTGCTGGAATTTGTTGGAATTTACTTGGCTGTGTGACAGAAAGCCCAGTCTCCCCATCTTTTAAAGAAGACTCTCCTTTCACCTCTGTCCCTGGGGAAAGCCAAGGGGCTCTTATCCATAGTACAGGACAGCCACCCCACTGCCACCGACCTGCCCACTGCCTCTGCTGCTCTGATCCAAATAAAAGGGAGAAAAATTGAGCCAGTTCAGGCGATGGGGATGGGGAGGAGGAGGCAGAGGAGGGAGGACTGCCCGTGGACTCTGAGCCGGAAGTGCTCCCTTCAAGGTTGTATCCTGGCGGTGAGCACCCTGCCCTCTTTGCTTTCTCCCAGCAGGGCTGGGTGGCGGGGGTGGATACAGACTGGGAAGGGCCCGCTGAGCAACTGAAAACGAGCCAGACCTTCTGCCTACAGCCATCTATGTCCCCACCACTGCACCCTCCTTCCTCCCTCTTCCTTCCTGACTGGCCTCACTCTGGTCCTAGACACCATCCAGCATGGGCTCACTTGTAGCAGTGGCTAGTTGAGTCCTTTCTCCTAATGTGCTGCTGGGTTTTCTGTAGGCCTGCTGAAGTGCTGTTAGTTTCCATGGTGCAGATTTGTCAGTGTTTCCATGAGTTATGTCGATCTCTCTGCTAAAATGTCTTGGGTTGGTTGTTGATTAGCCATTGTTGCTTCTTTTTTTTTTTTTTTGAGTTGGAGTCTCACTCTGTCACCCAGACTGGAGTGCAGTGGTCACTTCTGGCCACCGCAGCCTTGACCTGCTGGGCTCCGGTGATCCTTCCGCCTCAGCCTTCCAAGTAGCTGGAATTACAGACATGCGCTACCACGCCCGGCTGATTTTTTGATTTATTGTAGAGATGAGGTCTTGCTGCCCAGGCGGGTCTTGAACCCGTGGGCTCAGGCAATCCACTCACCTCAGCCTCCCAAAGGCGTGGGATTACAGGCTGAGCCACTGAGCCTGGCTTTTCCATTGTTGCTTCTAATCACTCTACAAAGCTCCTCTTCACTCCACCTGAGGGACGGCGCCCAGGAGACACACAGGGCAGCAGGTTGCCCTTGGGCTGGACACAAAGCAGCTGAAATGACCCAGGCTTCGAAGTCAGCCATCCTCAGCCGCAAGGAAGCCTCCTTCCCTCCCAGGTGAGAGGTGCTCCTGTCATGGGTGTTTGTGTCTGGCACGCGCCCAGGCGTCCCACACATGCATGGTCTCAGAGAGGCCAGGGGCCAGGACTGCAGAGGGGGAGGTGGTGGAGGCCACCACATGTTTGAGGTTTCAGAAGGCTGGCAGCCTGGACCCTGATGCCAGTTCTGAGGTGCATTTATACAATGTAATATCACCACCATGTTTTCATGATGCAACCGATTCCCTGAACGACTTAGGCCTTTCTTCATGAAGAAAGACTAGGTTGGGCCATGGGATATACCAAAGCAGCATTCCTTGAAAACAGGAAGGCACAGAGAGGTCACAATGGTGGGACATCGCCTATGATAGTGCTGGGGAGAGGGACGGAGGAGGACATCTCTCATTGGCCAGCTTCTTCCCATATCATAATTGAAGGTAGGGTGTACTGTCAAATTTATTCTCCAAATCCCCTTTGTAGATCTGCCATATGTCCCAGTGCTCTTCCATGGTGCAGATTTGAATTGAAAAGGTATTACTTGACTGTAGAATCTAGATCCATAACTAACAACCCATGCTGCCCATAAACAGAGGTGAAAGAAGAGAAATACCATCTACTGTGTATAGGACCATGCTCATTTTTAGATCTAGCTAAATGCCCCCACCCCATACACATATACCAGTTCTCAGGGATATGGCCAGCTTGTTTTAAGATGCACATGATACGTGTATCATATTAAAGTTCTTAATTCTTTAAGAATTCTCTACTGCAAGGTGAAAATTACAACACAGAGGAATGAGGAGTTCAATATAGTCCACCTGGTCATATGACAAAGAAAGAGAACTGGATCCCTGAAGAGCCAGGTCTGTGGGCCCCTCTGACTGACTCTCCACCAAATGTGTAAAGTGCAGTGATTCATTCAAGCACTTAATAGGTAAACATTTTTACTTAGAGAATAAAAATATTATGAAATGGCCGGGCGCGGTGGCTCAAGCCTCTAATCCCAGCACGCTGGGAAGCTGAGGCGAGAGGATTGCCTGAGCCCATGGGTTTGAGACCCATTCAGACAACTTGGTGAGACCTCATCTCTACAATAAATGAAAAAATTAGCTGGCTGTGGTTGTGTGCACCTGTAGTTCCAGCTACTTGGAAGGCTGAAGTGGAAGGATCACCTGAGCCCAGCAAGTTGATGCTGGGGTGGCAGTGAGCGTGCCACTACACTCCAGCCTGGGCAATGGAGTGAGACTCTGACTCAAAAAAAAAAATTATGGAATATACCCATACATACATTTGGGAGGATGGGAAATCATCCTCATTAATCCAAATGACTGGAGATTGACCATCTTTAATCTATTCATGGTTATAAAATATCAACTGATATTATTTATTCTATATTATAATAAAATGCTATAACATAATATACAATAAATTATATATTATACTAATATAATTATATTATATTATTATATATTTATTACTTATTATAAAGATAGTCTATATTATTTCTAGGAACAGAACATCTGTACTTCTCAGAGGAATGTCAAACTGTAACCCAAGGCAGAATCTACATGGTGGGGTCTGAGGATTCTCACCTGGTGCACTGCAGGACACAGACCCATGCACAGGCGTCCATAGAATTCCGTATGAACCATCTGCCAGTCACAATGAGATCAGCTGGGGCTTCCAGCCCTGCTGTTCCCCAAACTAACCTGACTGCACACAAATCCATGCTGATTTCTGGGGGTGAGCAAGAAAGCATACTTAGTTTCCTTGCTAAATAAAGAGCATTTCCATTTAAACAAGGCTGAGTCATTTGAGATTCAAGTATTCAGATGCCACTACTCATCCAGGCGAAGATGAGGGAGTTCTTCAGATATTTTGAAGCATGAAATGAAATAAGATTTAGGCGAAGAAAAGCCAAGGCCACGAGACAAGGAGGTAAGAGTGTAGATGGCCAGTCAGATACTTAACACATTTGCACTGTGAAAATTGAACCACCACAAAGGATATCTTGCAGGACTGTCCTTAAGGGCATTTAGAAATCCTGTCTGCTGTGAACCTGTAGGAATGAAACCAAAATTTAGTATTCAGACATACAAAGCCTTCACGCCGCAAGCTCTCTCATCTACATAAAAATAATGGATGTCTAAAGATCAATTGAATAATTATGTTTTATAAGTGCCACGACACCCAGTTTACTGATCAGAGATTGAGATTCCATTAAAGTTTTTCACCAAGAAAATGGCGGATTCATAATTACGGCCAACATCTGCAGGATACTTTTTCAATAAAAGCAGATGGATGTCTGCATACTTTCCCATAAATTATAGTTCTGATTACCTCCTTTGTTTTCCTCATTTTAATAAGAAAACAGAATACTCTACACTATTTTTTCTCTTCTGTTTTCCCCAAATTTGTTAACTTTTGACCATGGAAGTTCTATAAACTAGGCTACATATAAAAGACCTCTTTCTCTGCACCCAGAGTAAACGACGTCATAAATCTGAAGTTTATTACTGGCTTCTTTGGGATTTAAGATATTTTAATACAAGTTGTGCAAGAGAACATTACTTTGGAAGCTTAAGTAAAGCAGCATCTGACAAAAAGCAATTTTTATTTTATGCACTGACATCACGCTTTTAAAAATAAAAGCTTGTACGGAGGAATTCTTAACGATCCCATCCGGGGGTAGTGGTGCCGAGTCCCTCTGTGCAGTCTGAAGCCACTGAGCTTCAGGGGACATAATCTGTACCTTGAGCAGCAAAAAAACCAAAAAACCAAAAATAAAAAACCAAGGATGACTGATACAATAGTCTGGTGTTGTGGCGTCCTGTGGTGTCTGACCATTGGCTTGGCTGCACTGTGGGAATTAGTAGGTGTGACTGGCACCATGTCCCACTATGGGCATCTGAAGAGTGGGTTGGCTGCCCATTCTTCCCAAAGTCCCATTCCCTTGGTGCCCACTACCCTCGTACCATGTGGTGGGAAGGGACATGAGGAGGGGTAGCGCTAACAAGGGGAGACGAGTGCTTAAAGCTCCCTGGGCCATCCTGGCCAGGCCAGCAGGGTGCAGCCAGCAAGAGCAAACATAGCCTTGAGGTGAAACAAGGACACCAGCTGAAAGGATTTCCCTTTCACTACTGAACCCAAATTGTATGGCTTCCCTCAATTCCTTCCTCTACAGGGAAATCTGGACTTCACCTTCCCAGACCTCTTAGAGGACACAGAAATCTGAAATCTCCCCCGACCCCCTTGCCATCCCCTCCCGGTCAGGTCCTCCCTCCCAGAGCCCAGGACCCAGCAGAGGGACCCCAGCTGATGACGCTCAGGCTGCTCCCAAAAGCTCTCTGTCTTTCTAATGTTTTCTGAATCTTGGGGGATTGTAGGCGCCATCTAGGACCGCCGCCCTTTCTGAAGCATCATGTGCTAAGTCAGATGGGGTGGTGCGGTCTGTCATGGGGGCTGCTGGGGGAAGTGCAGAACAAGGGAAACGAACAGCTTCATTTGCTTGTGTCCAAAATATTCAAATAACTTGCAGGCAAGTAGATTCTTGATAGGTTTTTGGTAGCATAGATTAACAATATTTAAGTAAACTCTAATTTGGTGGTGCTAGGGTGAAACTTTAGGGAAGGTGAAGTACAATACACATCACAGCTTCACTGTGGGGCAGGCGGCAGAACTCAGTGTGTGTGTGTGTGTGTGTGTGTGTGTGAAAGCATGGGTGAGTGGGCGTGTGAGACCATCTGTGAGTTTCTGTGTGACTGTGCGAATGTAAGAGCATGTGTGAATGGGTGAATGTGGGTGTATGAGAATGTGTGAGTATGTGAGAGTGAGTGTGAACACATGTGTCTGTGTTTCCTGAATTTATATGTACAACTGAAGAAGTGAAAACTGGCCCTGGATATCCATAATGTGGGGCAAGATTGTAAGGGCAAGGCCATAATATGTATGAAAGCATTTTGAAGTTGTTAAGGATGATATAAAAATGTCATGTAGGCTGGGCGCGGTGGCTCATGCCTGTAATCCCAGCCGAGGGATTATGGGAGGCCGAGGTGAGAGGATTGCCTGAGCCCATGGGTTTGAGACCAACCTGGGCAACATGGCGAGACCTCATCTCTACAATAAAAAATCAGAAAATTAGCTGGGCGTGATGGTATGTGTCTGTAGTTCCAGCTACTTGGAAGGCTGAGGAGGAAGGATCCCCTGAGCCCAGCAGGTCAAGGCTGCGGTGGCCATGAGCATGCCACTGCACTCCAGCCTGGGCGACAGAGCAAGACTGACTTCAGAAAAAAAAAAGTCACATATACACAGCGCTCTTCAGTGTCATGTGTGTGGTGGTGTATAGGTACACATTTCTTCTCTCATTGCATCAACAGTTGCTTCTGTGAAAATAGCTCTGCTTCTTTTGTCTATTCTTACACAGATAGGACCCTGGCCACATTTTTGCCATCCAGGGACTCTGAAAACAGAGGGAGAGGGTGCGTCGGCACAGCCGCCATCTGCAACATGCCCAGCTGATGTGGGAAAGACTCTAACGGACGTTCGTTGTCCTCCTGCAAACCCAAGTTATGGCTCTCAAGCATGTTTTACAAATTTGTGTCACATTTAGATGAAAGCGTACAGTCTCAGAAAGAAGGGGAGCTAGCATTTAAAACATCTAGGGAAATTTGGGACAGTCCATTAATGTCCAAATTTGACTAAAATTCACAAAAACGAATGCAAAACATTCCCCACCACCCCAGTTTCCCCAGGGCCTCATCCAAAACCCACCAAAAAGAAAGGGAGCAAACGTATACCCGCCATGAGACTTAGAACACTCCATTTGTGATTCTAGCAATGCCACACCGGAAGAAAGCCAGGCATCTGTTCAGATACTTCTGGAAACATGTACTTGCTAATGGGTGGTTATACTTCAAGAATGTGGGCAAGAGGCAAGGTCAGTTTTTAATGTGGCTAACGGCACTGTAATGAAAGTTTAAAGGCTTAAATTTATAATTCAAAGCACATGAACTTCCTTCTCATCACTCCCTATTGTAGGGAAGTGAGTGACCAAGAGACAAAAGAAGTTCAAAGTCACGACCTTCAGAATGGGGAATGAAAAAATACCACTTCCTTAGGCAAATATATATTAAAATAATTTACATCCAAACCTAATTTTAAATAAAGTTGCTTCCTTAACATGCCAGGGGTAGTTTGCTTATGTTCTAGAAGATACTTGAACATATTGTCCAATGCATGTTTTTAACGTGTATATATTTGTGTGCAAGAAAACCCAGTGTCTCTCCCCAGACATTTTTCCCAGAGAATATAACTGCTCCTTCATAAGAAGATGTCACATTAAGAAAAAAGCTTGAGGTGAGTGGATTGCTTGAGCCTGCGGGTTTGAGACCCGCCTGGGCAACTTGGCGAGACCTCATTTCTACAATAAATCAAAAATTAGCTGGGCGTGGTAGCTCGCGCCTGTAGTTCCAGCTACTGGGAAGGCTGAGGTGGAAGGATCGCCGGAGCCCAGCAGGCCGGGAGCGGCCACCGCACTCCAGTCTGGGCAACAGAGTGAGACTCCAACTCAAAAAAAAAAAAGCTGTTCAATGGTCATCACTGAGGCACACTGTCCTTTGTGCCACATGTGAGGAATAATTTTCTAGGGGGGAGCTCTCTTAGCAGGAGAGAAAGGGAGGTCGCCATGGCTGGATTGGGGGCAAGCATATCAAGGAAAGAGTTGTGTTGGTGAAAGTGAAGTCTGGCCCAGCTGTGACCCTGGAAAGTGTGGTGAAGGACGGGGTGGGGAGTGGGTACAACAGGGGACAGAAGGAGGGATGAAAAGGGATGGAGGAAGGTGAGACACGAAAAGAGGGGAAGGGCATCTGGATGTGAGGAGGAAAAGAGGGAAAGCAGGGGGAGAGAGAGAGCCCGAAATGATCAAAATATTAAACCAAAATTAAATCAGGAAACCAAAGTCAGGCAAATGGTTACATACGTAATCTGATTCCACCAGCATACTTACGAAGAATGACGTGGGTGATAACGAATGCAAATATAAAGACTGTCAGAAAAGACAGAGATAAAATAAACATATAAAAAAATCTGTAGTTTCTTTTCCCCACACAGTTGCCTACCCAGGGACAGTGGTGATCAAACCGTTCTGAAATGAGAGGCAGAGAAAAAAAGGTGGAAATCAATTAATCAAATGTCTTTTTACTTGAGGGAGTCCCTCCCCTCCCACCCAATACTCTCAGACTATAACAAAACGATATCATGCTACATATTTCCAAATTAACCAAGCAGAGAAATGCTTCACATCAACACATTTCAAGAACACCATTAGTCTTTCAACAGAACTTAGCTGTTTTAAAAAAACAAAGTGTGTGTGTTCTTCTCAAATGGCAACTAATGAAGTAGGGGTGCAAATTCTCATTTGTTTAAGAAAAGTAATAACTCCCCTCTTTTGTAAAAAGAAAGAAAGAAAGAAATCTCTTTGCATTTGTTGACCAATCTTCCTTAGGGTGGAACCAACACCATGTGATGGTAAGGGCTGGGCTGGGCAGGGGCTGGATGTGATACTGGGTGGCCTGCCTGGCATAGTATGTGGACACACAGAGAGGTCACAAGGAGCCTAGGAGAAGACAGAGGGACAAGCCTTTGTTCCCCACCCCTGTAACAGATATTGATTACATATACCAAAGCATTTCTTTTAAACTTCAAACACTCCCATGAGGAAAATGATGCTGTTGTCCTATGTGACAGATGAGTAAACTGAGGCGTAGATAGTTGGGAGGCTGCCCACACGGGACCATACATCTCAGAGCAGTGGAACAAGAACTTGAGGCCAGGTCCTTCGGAGTTGCTCCTGCCTTTGGCGCTTTGTAAGTGGCAGAGTGCTGAGCTGAGTGAGGGCTGCTGGGGAGCTCACTGCTAGGCACACGATTTAGCTTCTTCCTTGGGAGCTTTTCAAAACTTAGCTTCTACCCAGTTTTCCTATTTTATCTATATGTGCTTAAAATCATATAAGCACAGGGAGAGCTACAGGAGGCGTCACTATATAAACCAAACATTATAAAGTCAGGAAATGTAGTTCGTTTCATGACTTTCTGATCATGTATCATAAGCCACTCATCTCATGTTTTACATCAAATGCAAAACTTGTTTCTCGAAAAGGGCATGAGGATACCTGGGTTTTGGTGGTGGCAGAGGAACTGTGAGAGAATCATTGCTGTCTGCATGTAGTATTAACAAGAAATAGCCAACTGGGGCAGAGGACATAAGGAGAAATTTCAGAGCTCCCTGGCCTGGTAACAGTTGCTGAGAGTAATTACTCTTGGTGTGCCCATGTGAGTTACATGTTAGCATGTGCTGCCAACCCCACATGGCTGGAAAAGCTAATTCCTGCATAAAAGCAACCTCATGGGGGCCCGGGGAAAGAGGGATGAGTAGGTGGAACACAGAGAATATTCGGGGGAGTGAAAATACCCTGTGTGATCCTATAATGACAGATGTGGGTAAATATATGTTTGCCCAAAGTCTCACAATCTACAATGCCAAGAGTGAACCCCAGTGCAAACTATGGACATTGGATGATAACGATGTGTCAATGCAGGCTCATCAACTGTAACAAGTTTGTCCATTCTGGTGGGGGATGTTGGTAAGGGGGGAGGCTGTGCATGTGTCGGGGCAGGGAAGGGGGACATGGGAACTCTCCGTACTTGCCTCTCGATCTTTGCAAGAAACTCAGATGACTATGAAAAAATGTAATGTCTTTAAATATTAAAAACAAACTGACCAGGTGCGGTGGCTTACACCTGTAATCCCAGCATTTAGGGAGGCCAAGACAAGAAGGTTGACTGAGTCCAGGAGTCTGAGATCAGCCCGGACAATAATGTGAAACCTGTCTCTACCAAAAAAAAAAAAAATTAGCCAGGTGTTGTGGTGCACGCCTGTAGTACCACCTACTTTGGAGACTGAGGCAGAAGGATCACCTGAGCCCAGGAGGTTGAGGCTTTGGTGAGCCATGATGGTGTCACTGTGCCCCAGCCTGGGCGACAGGAAGACTCTGTTTATTTAAAAAAAATTTAAATAAATAAAAATAATAAAAATAAACTTCATTTCCCAAGTCACTGATCTAGTCAGCCTGTACGATGAGAGGTCTACACGAAGAAGAGCAAAAAGAAAATTTCTCTGGATCAGCCAGATTTTCCTAAGACTTTGCGGCTGTCATTTGGAGAACCGCTTTTCTTCTCAATATACGACTGAGAGAATGGGCATGAAAGTAGAAGCTGGGGTAAAAAACCACATGCATGACTGACCAAGGAGGCAGATCTGGAAATCCCATGCACGTGGTGGGTTGAGCCTTGTCATTGAGGTGAAAATCGTCTATCAACATAGAAGGAAATAGAGCCTGGGAGGCATCATCGATGCTGCAGACACCCCACCCGAAGCACAAGGGTCTCATAGCCCCTTGCAGATCCCATCTAGGGAGTGCCATCATTGAACATCTAATAACAGCTAAGCCATGATACTGTGCTGTCCTGAGAGAGGCCTAATAACTGCAGAGATGAACACAACAGATGAGGTGGATGAGATCGTTGCTCATGGAGTCTGGGAGGTCTCTTGGGAAACCAGTGCCGTGCTGTCTTAGGGGTGTTGTGTGAACTCCTGACTCTCTAGCCGCCCTGAGTGGAAAGCAGTTTCTATCTGGAAACTTGTCTTATTGGAAACTTTTTCTGCCACTAAAAATGTAGGCTCACTAAGAAATTCTTATATTGAATTTATGGGGGTAAATTCAGGCACCTCTGTGGGGCCAAGAAGCGTTTGAGTCCATGGGCCGGTGGTCTCATTGGTCTCATCCCTGCCAAACATACTCTCGTACCCCAACTCTGGGTCCTCTCCCCACTTCCCTTTCTGTGCTTTTCTCTCTGCCTGACATCTGATGACTGACTGCATCCCAGGTTCAGCCTGAGCCTCTTCTCTTCCCTGTGGACTCTTTCTCTCACAGGTAGTCTCTTTTCATTCCAAAGTTCCCAAAGGCCAACTATGCACTGATGATGCCAATATGGCCGCCTCCCGCCTTAAGCAACATCCCTTGCTAAGTGGCTTCACATCTCAAACTTGTCTGGTCCAAAATCTCACAATCTACAATGCCAAGAGTGAACCCCAATGCAAACTTTGTGTCCTCTCTTCCCAAACATGTGCCTCTTCAAACTCCCCATCTGACCACTTGCTCAACCCAGAACTCTGGGCTTCATTCCTGACCCAGCCCTTTCCCTCACCCTCACACCCAATCCATGAGCAAATCCTATTAGCTCTTCCCTGGTTTCATCTGAAATCATCTGCTATGGTCTAACTGTGTCCCCCAGAGTTCATGTGTTGGAAGCGTAGTCCCCAGTGCTACAGTGTCGAGAGATGGGAACTTTAAGAGGTGGTCAGGTCATGGGGGCTCTGTCCTCTTGAATAGATTAATGACACTGTCACAGAAGTGATAGTGACATTAATTCATTGTCCCTCCCACATGCATGTATACACTCTCTTGCCCTTCCACCTTCTGCCACGGGATGACACAGCAAGAAGACTCCCACCAGATATGGGCCTCAGTCTTGGACTTCCCACCTCCAGAACCATAAGACATAAATCTGTTCTTTACAAATGACCCACAAAATGGACTAAGAAATCATCATATTGACTTTTTACTTGTTCTTGTCGGCCAACTCTGCTCTAAGCCTAATACATATTTGTCAGATAACTGAATACACCCTCATACTATCAAAAGGACATCTGCTTGAACAAGTTCATTGCCCAAGGTCACCGTTAATGCACAGCACAACTGGGACAGGGCCTAGTTCTGTCTCTGAACTTGAGCTCTTGACCACTAAATACCACACTGCCTTTATTGAGTATTTTCCATGTACCCAGCACCATATCGAGTGCTAGGAATACTAAGAAACGACACCACAAGGCTCCATGGTTCCAAGGAGTTCTTTATCATATTTGGTAAAGATAAAATTTTCAGACTCCCCAGTATTCTTCAAATCCAAGGAATGAACTCCGAATAAGCCTGACTTAGCTTCTACATTAGTCAACTCAATCTCCATTATTGGCAGCATTTAGCATTCCTCCCTTATGGGCCAAAGATGAGCATGGGCTACGGAAGCACCGTCGCAGCCTCACACGGTGGCTCCTTCTGTCCTGGGTGGGAGGAGCCACCCTTCGGCTCAGCATGTGCTCAGAAGAGAGGCAGGAAGTTAAGGAACTGGATGGGGTATACTTTCCATCGGGGAGGAGAGTGAGACTCAGCCTCCAGGGCTGAGGGCAGAAGAGTAGGCATGAATTGGGCACACGTGGAGCTGGGGAGAGAGCGAGTGGCCACAACAGATGTGACCTCCTTGTTCCCAGGGCACCAAGTGAACAGCATCTGGGGAGTTTCAAACAGCCGTCATTGGAGTATTATTTGTCTGTTTTCTGGGCAGAAAAATTGAATGGGTATCCTGTGTAGGAGTGGTAGAGGTAGGGTGCATGTGATGGGAGGTTTGTTTTGAGGTTGTTGCCCCATCCCTTGATGCTAAAGTGTGGTCTTGCCAGTAAGGAGAGGTTGCTATTCAACAATATCTCTGGAGGATTCCTTTAAAAACAATGAGGAACGATTCCCTAAATGAGGGCTGTGGAAGGGAACACTGGAGATAGGGTGTGGTTGGAGAACAATGAGATGGAGTTAGGAGTTAGCTAGCTGGGGAGGCCTGACCACACCTATGCCTGCAATGATAGCTTTGTTTTCCTCTTTCTTCCAGATGACTCATAGAGGTGAGGACTAATTTTTGGTCACCTTATAGTTCAGACACCTAAGTGCCTGGCACACAGCAAACAATAAATATGCATTAAGAAAGGAATGTCTGCCTTGACACAGTGGCTCATACCTGTAATCCCAGCACTTTGGAAGCCTTGCTTGAGCCCAGGAGTTTGAGATCAGCCTAATCAACATTACAAGACCTCATCTCTACAAAATAATTTTGAACAATTAGCTGGGCATGGTGGCATGCGCCTGAAGTCTCAGTTACTTGGGAGGCTGAGGTGAAAGGCTCACTTGAATCCAGGAGGTCGAGCCACTAAACTCTAGTCTGGGTGACAGAGTAAGACTCTGACTCAAAAACGAAAACAAAAGAAATGTCTTTAATCACCTTTAATAGATTTATGAGTGATCACTACCACTGGTTGCCAGGTAGAGACATTGGAAGATGCTGGCAAAAGATAAGATTTCAGGAATGCCAAGCACAGGAAGAGCAGGAGTCCATGATGCTTTGAATATGTCCAGAGAACACTGAGGGCTGGAAGATCTTGACTCGGGCTGACATTGCTGAGGACAGTTGTTAGTGAGGATTGGCCCACACGGAAGCAGCTGGCCACCATGCTAAGCACTTTACACGAATGGTGCCATTTAATTCTCCCAAACCTGAAGAGTTTGTTGCTATTACTCCCATTTTATGGGTAAGAAAACTGCAGATGGAGGAGTTGGCATTCGAACTCTGAACCGACACCCATGACTGCCACCTGTGTCAATTCTCTGCTGGCTGCTGTGTCTGGGGTCCCCAAGTACCCAAGGCATCCCTCCTGGAGCAGACACTAAGCTCAGTTGCTGAGCGGATGAAGGGATGCTCCAGGCCCAGCACATCGGCAGAAGTGGGAACAGGGTGGAACTTGCCACGCCCAACCTTTGGGCGTTTCCTGGACTGGGCTTCCATTCTCGGCAGTACCCCCATGTCTTGAGATTCCCATCCTTCATCAAGTCCAGGTGGCCTCATCCTCAGCAAAGTGAGCATCGGAAGAAGTAGAAACTTCTTATGGAGACATGGATTTGACAAAGTTGCCTGGCGATCCTTATTGTGGAGACTGTATGCTGTGGTTTGAATGCTTGTCCCCTCTGATCTCACATTGAAACTTAATTTCCACTGTAACAGAATTTAGAGTGTGGGAAATCTAACTATGGTATTTGATAGGTGGAACCTTTGGGAGATAATTAGGATCCAGATGAGGTCATGAGAGTGGGCGCATTGGTGGTTTTAAAAAAAAGAGAAAGAGGAATGTGAGCCAGCATTCTCAACCTCTTGCCGTGTGATGCCCACAGAGAGCCCTGCCAGCAAGAAGGCCCTCACCAGAGATGCCCCCTCAACTTTGGACTTCCCAGTCCCCAGAGCTGTAGGAAATAAATCCCTTTTCTTTACAAATTACCCAGCCTCAGAAATTCAGTTATAGTAACAGAAAGTGACTGAGATGGGGGTTATCTTGGCAAAGTGACGTATCAGGGAAGGTGTCTCACCCACCCTCTCCTTTCAGCTCCTTTTCTGAAAGTGAGTTCTCCTATCTGCCTAATTGTATGGAAAAGCAAAATCAAGAAATCATATTGGCTAATTCTCTGGCCTTAAAGCATTTCTACAGCACTTCTGCACAGGGACTTAATTTCTTCACATGTAAAAAGTTGGATTAGACAAGCTCTAAGATGCCTTTTAGCTGGAAGATTAAATACAAAAAGACTCTGTGTTTTATTAGCACCTGCATGAATTCTTCTGGTCTTGGATCCTTGCCAGTGTCTTATAAATTAAGATTCTTCAGCATTTAGCTCCATTTGTTAGAAGAAACTAAAACACTGCAATGTAAAGCCAATTAGCAAATGCAGAATCGTTGTGAGCTTTATGCTACAATTTATCATAATCTTGAACAGTGGTGTGGTCCACTCTAAAGTGCCCCTTCCCTGACCTCCTTGGTCCCGGGGTTTCCTGCCCTGGCTTTGCTGCCACCTGGTAGGTCACTGAGTGTCTTTGGTCATGAAATGATGGAACTTGACTAACAGACAACGAAGGTCCTTTCAGCTCCCCATATGGGCAGTTTTACACATTTCTATTCCCTTGAGTGCTCTAGGTTTGTTTAACTTCTGTTTTTAGCTCTGCTTTCCAATGTTGGGGGAATTTTGTACTTCAAGGAGGAGGTAAAGCATGCACCACAGAGGCAAGCATTTTGAAGCAAGTGATACCATGAGTTAGATCCGACAGAAACAAAGATGATTAGGAAGCTGCTGCGAATCAAAGTAAAAGGTCTTGCTGAGAAGGTGTAGGAGAAGGAGGGAAAGATGATTTCCTTTGTAATGTAATTTTTTGACAAGAGATGTAAGAAGAGTAGAAAGAGGTTATTTAAAAAATTCACTGGCCAGTTAGGATCCCAAAGGAAATCTTGCAATTTCCAAAATATGGTTTGGGGTGAATCATCATATGAAATAGTCCATTTTAACTAGGCAGGAGGAACTGAATTCTCCTCTCTACCCTACCTCACTCCCACCACCCTCTTCTTTGACAAAAATCAAAATAAGCACCCACTGGAGAGGTCTTTGAGCTTCCTGGAATGTAGATACTGGACGAACCCTCATCATCATTATGGTAAGATCAGTAATAAAAGTTCCAGTGTGTACATCCTCAAGAAAAGTCTTTGTATGTTGGTGGTCCTTAGCTGCCACTTGGGAAACTCTGAGATAAGCTCTACCATAGGCAAGGCCAAGTGCTTGGTACTCAGTGCATCCACCCACTCCCTGACCCACCCAAGCCCCGTCAGCATAGGCCCTCACCACACCGTCTTTGGCTTAGCAGGACCAGAAACTATGCCTGGGAGTTCACCTTAATTCCCTGTGGAGTAAAACAAATTGTCTCGCAAATTTGAGAAACGAATTTGTGCTATCGTCCAACACCATCCCAGAAGCTTCTCAGTGCCTTTCTAGAAAGTGCAGACCTTGAACTCAGTAGCACTGCCTTATGTCCGAATGGCTTACACATCTCTAGGGCTTTCTGTTCATAGTCTTTATTTCACTCTATATCAACCCTAGGAGGTGGATGCCACAGCTTCCCAGAGGACTAGAGAGGATATCCACTCAGAGCTAAAGCCCTGAACCAGCGCTTCTGATGTCTATCCACTGCTTTTTCCATGCTCTCCAAACACTCGAATCATGTTCTTTCATGTCCAGTTACTAGAATTTCTCAGAGCCTCAATTTACTCTCAAAAGTAAAGGTTTCAGAATTGAGTTATCTCATGGGTATACTACATGAAACGCTGGCAATTCTAAGGCACCTCAAAACCTTTTAATTTGACTATACATATACACAATTTGGAAATCATACTCCTAACAGGCATGCTTTTCCAGAGTAAACATGTTTCTGTGATCTTGTAGCAAATAATTTACGTCATCCGGGCACAGAGAGTTGTGTCTATGAGCAGGATCCAGAGGCTTAATGGGTTGATGCTAGCTCCCTTAAGAGGCAAGCTGTGGTGTGTCTAAGTAGACCTCTTTTAAAAAAAAAAAGACATTCCATTTTTCTAATTTGAAACTATGGACACAACTTCCTTACTAGCACCAAGATACAAGGCCAGTTCTAGGAAGGGAATGCAGATACATACTGTGCTTCATAAGTTTCAAGGTGCTTTTTCATGTACGCCCTCATCTGGAAATAAAAATATATACATACTGTGGTGTCTCATGACTGTCACTAATGCCTGTGCTACAACGAGATTACAGGGACAGGTGTTAGATGGGGAACAGGAGGGACAGAGGCTCCCCCACTCATGGTCCCCCTGTACATGCTTGGATAGATTCGCCTGGATAATATCTTCTTACAAGGCTGCAACTCATGTTTAGAATGTTCACGACCGCCCTCAGCTTCCCATCCCTAAAAGGTGAGCAGTGGCCAGAAGGGGCTTTCCACAGTCTGAGATCTGGGGCTAAGGGCACCCTTGCTGTCCAGACTCTCTGTCAGGGGTTCTTGAGACTCAGTCTAGTTTTCTGGGGACAATCCTGGCTGCTCCAGTTTGCAATATGGAGTGGAAACAAAGTCACACTCCGGTGGGCCAAAGGGGTGTTTGACACCCAGAAGTCATCCATAGGGTCTCCCAACATTCTCATGGCATGTCGTCCCTCCACAGGGACGTCTGACCCCTGAAGTATCTGTTCCTCCTGCCTCATGTGTGGGTGGGATTTGAGGGTGTGCATCTGAGGGTCCACAATCCCTCATCCCTCAGGTCAAGGCTTGGTGATCTGCAAACACACAGGCGTGGGCAGGTGCGGCTGGGAGTGGGGAGTCCCCGCAGTCATCCTGCTGACCCAAGGCCACTCACCCTCTGAGGGTGCGTGTGGATATTGCTGTCCCCGGTTTCATCCTTGGGCTTGATGTTTCCCACAGATCAGTTCTCCTTTGGTGAACTGGTGCTGGCCGTCCAGCTGCCCATAGGACAGGGTTACCTAACTGTCCCACAGACCTCTTTCATTCCCCAGGTACCGGGTGGTCAACAGGAATTAATTGCACTTGTGGTCTTTTCTATCCTTCTGCTCCCCTCCCTCCCTTCCTCCTTTCCTTCTGTCTCTATCTCTCTTCCTCCCTACCTCCCTTCCTTCCCTACCTCCCTTCCTTCCTCCCTCCCTTCGAGTTGGGGGTCTCAGGCTAGAGAGTATAGTGGCTTGACGACGGCTCACCATAGCCTTGACTTCCTGGGCTCAGGTGATCCTTCTGCCTCAGCCTCCTGAGTAGCTAGGACTACAGGCACATGCCACCACACTTGACTAATTTTTAAATTTTTTTGTAGAGATGAGGTCTTGCTATCTTGCCCAGGCTGACTTTGAATTCCCAGGTTCCAGCAATCCTCCTGCCTCGACCTCCCAAAGTGCTGGGATTACTGGCATGAACCACCACACCTGGCCCTATGTCTGTTTTCTATATTGAGTTTTCTCATTATTTTTCATTTTCCAAAATGGGCTACTGCTTACAACAACAGCAACAACAACAACAAAAAGATTTCCAGTCAGCTAGTAAACCTTGAAGCTCTAAGTGAATCTCCTCGTGTCTGGTGTTGTGATGTTGAATTGTTTAAAAACACCAGCATGATGGTGCCCTGTTGACAGAATGCTGGACTCCAAGTTGGACAACCTGTATTTGGGTCCTGGCCTTTTGTCTCCTTGGCGATGTGACCTGGGCAGGTTTGTGGCCTCAGCAAGTTGGACATGCTCTAAAAGGCTCTTTCCAGCTCAAACATTATGATTCTGTGGCAAAATAAACTTCAAGAATTGAAGTCAATTTTGTCTGCCCTACACAAAATGAGGAAGTGCTGGAGGCCTCAGCAGCAAAAACTAGAAATAAAGAATTTCCAGGAATGGGTGCACTTACAGGCCCAGGTTAGGCCCGGAACTGAGTGGCAGCTCCAAACATACTCAGAAACGACAAATAACTAATGAACACTCCCACCAGGCAGGCCCAGTCTGTACAGACATCTTTGACTCTAAATATAGTGCGCTGTTTTCTGTTTCTTGTTGTTCACATAAAGCTGTAAGCACTTCACTGAGTCACCAAGTCTAGTCAGCAGATCTTTAATTACTTTTCTCAACAAAAGGCCTCAGAAGGACAGGCAAAGTTTCTCTCTAAGGGTCAGAACTGACTACATAATTTAGGGGCCCACTCCAAAATGAAAATAGGGCGTGGTGTATTTTATTAAGAATTTTAAAGCCAGTGACAGCAGAACATGAAGCCAGCTTTGGGTCCCAGCTTTGGGTACAGGTGGAACGCAGTGCTGCCAGCCCTGCTAACTATTGTCATTTTATGGCCTGGGGGTGTGATTTTCTCATTTGTGGCAGATTGATGTCTAGGGAGTTCATGGGGTTTTCTGAAAGGATTTATAGAGGGCGTCTGAGAACAAGGCACAGTGAGGAAGTTGTGATTACCCAGGAGTTAAACCTACCAGCAGCCAGCCTCCCCTTCCATACAGAGAGCCTCGAGGCACCAGAAAAGGCTTCCTGCACTCCTGCTGAAGAAGTGGGTGTCTATCTAGAGCTGCCCACCGAGACACAATGCCAGTGATGGAGAGGTCTCTCAGAGTGAGTGCTGCCATTTTCTGGGTGAGGCTGACTGGATGAAGGTATCATGGGAACACGTTCACGAAGGAAGGAGGAGGGTGTGGTGTCAGGAAGGCTGAGAGAGGAAGTGTCACCAAATACTAGGACTGTACACCCTTTTATCTATAGTAAGTCCCTTACATATGTACTTTCAAGCTGCGAACTTTCAAAGATGTGAATGTGTGTTTGCATGTCCAACCACATAAGTCAGTTCACACATAGTAAGCCTGGCACACATAGTCATGTGCGTGCATCCTCTATAAGTGACTGTGCTTTTGTGTACTTTACTGTATGGAGTACAGTATCTTTATTTCAAGCCCAGGATGTCCAGAAGCAAGGGTAAGAACAGCAGCCAGTAGTGTATAGTCAATTGTGTTAGTTGGGTACCTAAGCCAACTTTGTTGGGCTTACAAACAAATTGGACTTATGGATGTGCTCTCCAAACAGAACTCATTCGAATGTAGGGGACTTACTGTATTGTTTCCTAAGAATATCAGGCATATGTTTTTAACTTCCAGGGCAAGGGTTCTTAACCTTTTTTTTTGTTATCTAATACTCTAAAAATCTAGTGAAAATGATGTTCCCCCCGCCCTCGTGCACTCACACAGAATTTTACACGCAATTTCCTGAAGCCAGTTCTTAGACACTGGGTTAAGAATGGTTGACCTATTGACTGAGTTCATGGAAACGAAATGACTTATTTCAACAACTCATTTAAAATTGAGTTGCTTTAATAAGGTCGGCCAGCAGGTGCCTCCAAGCTGGGTGGCAAGCTACATGTGCCATCCTCTGGGTCCTGGAGGTACAAACCCTGAAGTCCCAGCCACAGGTGAGCCACAGGGCTCACCCCTGCATACCCTGGCAGGATCCCGACCATCAGCCAACTCAGAATGGAAGCCACTTGATTTACACTTTATTCCAGGGTTTCTTAAACTAAGGGTTGTGGTCAAGCAGTAAGTCATGAAGTTGATTTAGTTGGTCATGACCAGCATTGAAAACAAACAAAGACTAGAAATTATGCAGGTGTCTCGTGTGGTCAAGGTAAGTACCGCTGCATGGAATTCTCCCCACATATTTGTGCACGTTGAGTCCCAATGCAAAATGCATTTCTTACTGTGAATTGTGGGAAAACAAGAAGAGCTAGAAAGCTACTGCCGTATTCAAGTTTGTAGCTGGCACATGACAGGCCTAAGATATCCGTTGAACAGATGAACACATGTATAAGCTGTGTCAGTCACAGGCCTAATGACATTATGAGTCATTTTCAAAGATGGCATTTCCATCCTCCCAGAACTGTGCAGAGATGACTAGCTCCTGATCAGACTTAATTTTTAAAATTATCATTTCTTTTGGAGCCTGAACTCTTTCTTTTGTTCTTCTGGGACATTTGAGGGTGGAGGCTGTGAGTCTGACTTAGACTGAGTGACAGAAACTATATTTATTTCCAATTGAGAAAACTACCCTAGTGATCTGTAGTAATAGAACCAAAAGAGTAATATACCGTTGTTGCTGTTGCTTTTTTAAGAGATGGGGTCTTGCCCTGTTACCCAGGTTGGAGTACAACACCACAATCATAGCTCGTTGCAACCTCCAACTCCTGACCTTAAGTAATCCTCTCACCTGGGCCTCCCAAAGTGCTAGGATTACAGGTATGAGCTACTGCACTCACTCAGATAAAAGGAATTTTTCTTCTTTTGTTTTTTTAAAGACAGAAAGCTAAAATGGAAAGATGAAGGCAGTTACTATATAGGAAGAGGAATATCAAACTCTCTTTTTCTTCCCTCCCTCCCTCCTTCCCTCCCTCTCTTCCTCTCTCCTTCCCTCCCTCCCTCCCTTTCTCACTCCCCCCTCTCTCGCTCCTTTCAGAAGATATTATCTGAGCAGTTGCATGCCAAAGGGCTGGCTGCTGGGAACTCACAGTGAGGGAAACTGACACAGGCTTGCCCTCTTGAAGCTTCCACATCAATGGGGGTGACTCATGTATGGCTATCATGAAAACTCAACTCAGCACTGTTAAGAAGAGCAAGGAGAGCCGTGGGAGGGATGTGCAATGGAGGCCTTCCCTGAGGAGTCCACACCTGAGCCCGCCTTGAAAGGTGCTCAGGAGTTAACAGAGAGGAACCAAAAGAAGCCCAGGGCCTGGAGACTGTGCAGCATGCGGGACTGTGGCACAGGCGGGGCTTCAGAGGTGGGCTGGGCTAGGGTCTCAGGGGCCTTGTAGATCAAGTGAAGGATGCTGGCCTCATCCTACTTGTGGCCAAATTATGTTTGGGAAGGGTCACTCTGGTGTCCATGGAGAGGCTGGATTAGGTGGGCAGTAGGAGTAGAGGGTGGGTCCTCTCAGAGACCCTTGCACAGCTCAGGTGAGGAATGGCGGCAGTGGGCACCTGGCTGTGGCAACACAGCACAAGGAGAGAGACGTGAATAATGCTGGGATTGCCTAGGGAGTGAATCATGATGGGCGGAGTCAGCAGGGCGTGGCAGGGGAAGGAGTCAACAGGAGGTGTTTGCCACTTGAGGCCCGTGAACAAGGAGGTGGGGTCCCTAGGGAAGGCTGATGTGGGTGCTTTTATCTCCCCAAGTGGGGGTGCCTAGGAGGCAGCTGGACGTACCTGCCCAGAGCTCCAGGGAGAGGTCTGAGCTAGAGACATAAACTTGAGAGAGAGACTTCTGGAAGACAAAAGGAGGACACAAGAGATGAGATGTGCTCCCCAGGGACACAAAGCCAAGAACCACACACAGGTTAAAAAGGGCAGAGCAAGTCAAAAAGACACACACCCAGTAGAGCTAGACAGAAACAGACCTTCATGGAGTCACTGCTTGGGGCTTTCCTGGGTGTGCAAGAAGAGTACTTGCAAGCAGAGTTGCAGTTTGACAATTCCAGACAGAAACTAGGAGGGCACATGGCCAGGTTGCCTTCCCTGCTGGCTCAGATCCAACCGCGGGCATCGAGTCACTTTTGCATAATAAGCAGGTATCTCTGCCATGGGCACTGACACTGCAGGTATCGTTGATAAATCCAGGGCAGGGTGGCCATGTGCCCCAGAGGTCCCAGAAATTCTGAGGTTGAGATTTTCCTATTGACCAGGGATGCTCTTCCCAAAAAATCACATTAGACATGCAGTCTCATTCTTTTATGGGAAACATTTTTAAAGTAAATAAATGCACAGAATTAAAAAAGGCATCAAACATTTTAAAAGTTACTTCAAATGCTTTATGTTAAATTATTAGAGTCTTCTAACAAAGCAGGTTAAAAAGTGAACATATATTAATCAGTATTTTTATTATAGTTTTGTGGGGTACAGTTAAGGATTAGGTGTACAATTACGTTTCATTCAGACACCCTGTTG
>NW_007041091.1:115613-124101 GCF_000164805.1 Carlito syrichta
ACTGTGCAGCATGCGGGACTGTGGCACAGGCGGGGCTTCAGAGGTGGGCTGGGCTAGGGTCTCAGGGGCCTTGTAGATCAAGTGAAGGATGCTGGCCTCATCCTACTTGTGGCCAAATTATGTTTGGGAAGGGTCACTCTGGTGTCCATGGAGAGGCTGGATTAGGTGGGCAGTAGGAGTAGAGGGTGGGTCCTCTCAGAGACCCTTGCACAGCTCAGGTGAGGAATGGCGGCAGTGGGCACCTGGCTGTGGCAACACAGCACAAGGAGAGAGACGTGAATAATGCTGGGATTGCCTAGGGAGTGAATCATGATGGGCGGAGTCAGCAGGGCGTGGCAGGGGAAGGAGTCAACAGGAGGTGTTTGCCACTTGAGGCCCGTGAACAAGGAGGTGGGGTCCCTAGGGAAGGCTGATGTGGGTGCTTTTATCTCCCCAAGTGGGGGTGCCTAGGAGGCAGCTGGACGTACCTGCCCAGAGCTCCAGGGAGAGGTCTGAGCTAGAGACATAAACTTGAGAGAGAGACTTCTGGAAGACAAAAGGAGGACACAAGAGATGAGATGTGCTCCCCAGGGACACAAAGCCAAGAACCACACACAGGTTAAAAAGGGCAGAGCAAGTCAAAAAGACACACACCCAGTAGAGCTAGACAGAAACAGACCTTCATGGAGTCACTGCTTGGGGCTTTCCTGGGTGTGCAAGAAGAGTACTTGCAAGCAGAGTTGCAGTTTGACAATTCCAGACAGAAACTAGGAGGGCACATGGCCAGGTTGCCTTCCCTGCTGGCTCAGATCCAACCGCGGGCATCGAGTCACTTTTGCATAATAAGCAGGTATCTCTGCCATGGGCACTGACACTGCAGGTATCGTTGATAAATCCAGGGCAGGGTGGCCATGTGCCCCAGAGGTCCCAGAAATTCTGAGGTTGAGATTTTCCTATTGACCAGGGATGCTCTTCCCAAAAAATCACATTAGACATGCAGTCTCATTCTTTTATGGGAAACATTTTTAAAGTAAATAAATGCACAGAATTAAAAAAGGCATCAAACATTTTAAAAGTTACTTCAAATGCTTTATGTTAAATTATTAGAGTCTTCTAACAAAGCAGGTTAAAAAGTGAACATATACATGGTTCCCAGTCTTGCATGAGTATCTGACAGAAGCAACCAGAAAGTCCAACAGGGCCTCCATGTAGGGATTCTGCTCCCTAAGATGGTTCTATTTCTCCTTCTCCATTTAGCAGTTGGCGCTCTGATTATGAATTGACTGCCCAAGGAGCTTGCGTCCCAGCAGAGAAGAAGCCAGCTTTGCGCGGTGGGAGAACGCTGGCCCCTGTGACAATGACAGTCATACAGTCCCTGGTTGGAGACGAGCAAATATGCATTCTGGCTTTGGACATGCAGGGTGAGAGTTCGGTTAATACAGCCCTGTCCCAAAGGGATGGTTCTGTCCTGGGTATAACGACAAAACCTGGGCTTCAATCCTGCAAGTGCAGGCTGCCTGGGAGATCAGAGCCCCTCCCACTACAGGCCTCTGGCAAGAGCCTCCTGCTTTCCAGGGTGTGGGCCAACTTTGCCTTTTCTCATTTGAATTTGCAGGCCTCCTTCCACTTCTGCCTCCAAGGCCTGGAGTAAGATTCAGGGGTGACTGATAGGAACCTGAAATGTGCTGTCTGGTTCACCAGAACTTCACAGGGCCGGGGGTGGAGAGTGGGAGATGGCAAGGTGGTCTGATCGTTCCCACTCCAGGTCCAGGTTCTTGACTCAGGATCAGGTCGGGTCTACATAGTTCAGCTGCCTATGCATGCTGGTACTGAAGGTTGGTGGGGTCACTGCTTATGCCTCTATGATGCCCACAAGGGGCTCAGTTAGGAGCGTCTGCAGGCCCCTCTGCAATGAACTATGATGATTCACCCTACAAGATGAGGGGCAAAACTTCCCAAAGCAGGTCTGGTGTTACTTCCCAGCTTTCTGTCCCCAGGAATTGCTGGCCCTGGTAGCCAGCCCTAGGAGAGCAGAGCTTGGTCCAGCCTGGCTCCACCCCTGGGGTCCCATTGCTTGGTCTCCTTGACATCTTGAGGCTCTTCTTCCTCGGCACCTGCCCAGGGCTACCTTCGAGCACTCTGCTGTTGTCCACAGGTTCTCTTGAAGGGCTTGCTTCTTCCTCAGGGCACTGCCTCCAAGCTCTGTGCCATCCTACCCTGTGGTCTCTGTTCTGTGGCCCCAGGAGAAGGAGAAAGACACTCACCACTCCGGGCAGAATGGAAAATAAACTCCCTCGTGTGGCATACCATGACACTGTTGAAGACCCTTGACCAACGCACTCACCACCAAACTCTTCATGGTCTTTATGATGTCACTTTGTAAACTCCAGAGAGTTGGACAAGGGAGAGGGGTGATCATGTGGTGATGGGAGACATTCTGCATGAAGGGAGTGTTCTGAGTGCCTGTGGGGCCTCCCTTCAGGTCTGGCTGGCATCCTCTGCTGCTCCTGATATGGCGGCTACTCTACAAAGAAAAGCTTCTCTCCTCAGGGCCAGCTGCAGTGTCCCCTGGCCAGCACAGGGTGCCCTTGGCCACTTCCCAGCCTCCGCCCTTCAGTGCCACTGTGGCTACATTCATGTCACTACCTCCGCCTTCCCTGGAGATTTGCACAGTTGGACACATGTAGGCCTCTGTTCTGGCTCTTCCGGGCTGATCTTCTTGTTTCTGAGGCCTCATGCTTATTTTAAGCTGCCACAGACCTACTTCTGAACCAAGAGTCCAAGGGGTCCAGGTGATTAAATAGAATGATGTACTTTAGAGACTCAGGCCAGCATGTCACAATCCACTTGAAATATGTGACCTCTGCCTTAAATGCATTAATTGGTGACACGGGGAACTAACTACGCTGTCAGGAGGCAGCAGGCTCCATCACTCTCCTCTGCCCCTACTCCATGAATTACCAAAGTGCTGAGTCTTGTTGGTTCTTCCTCTGAAATAGTTCCAGAATCCATCCATGTCTTACCATTCCCTGGGCCATCACCTGGCCTGGGCCTCATCCTTGCCCCTATCCCTCCCGTCTCCCTGGAGCCATCGTGCTGCCATCCAGCTTACTCTCTGCTGTGGAAACAGGGCACTTTCTGAAGCACACATTTGATGAGGCCACTCATGGCCCTTTGTCTGTGGGACAAAATCGAAACTCCTTAGTGTGGCTTTGGAAGGCGCTGCTCACTTGCTTCCCCATCTCAGTCCTCTCTGCCCTGGTCTCCACATCAGCCACCACATCAGCCATCAGTCAGTTGCCTCCTCCTCCGCCAGGCTCTGCACAGGTGTCCTCCTACCGGCCCAGCATGGTCTTCCTACTGGCTTACCACCCTCTGCCTGGCTAGCCAGAACTCCTCTCAGGTGGCACACCCCTTGCTCTGGGTTGGGTGTTGCTCCCGCGTGGCCTGGCCTTTCCCTGCACTAGCTGTGCTCACGGCTCGCAGGCAGGGCTGCACTGACCACATTCACCACCATCTCCCAGAGGGCAACACATAATTGACAGTCAGCAGAAACTTCTTCAACAGGCGAGTGAGTGAAGTGCTCATGGTCACATACGCAGCCTTTAAGGACTGTCGGCATAGAAGCTCGCTGCCTCCTGAGCACAGCGTGACGGCAGCTCCATGCACGCACACTGAAACTTCCTGGCCTCCAAAGTGTCTGCATGATCAAAGATGGAAAAAATGCATTTTTCCCAATTCATTGGGGAAAAACAAACCCATAAATCAGTTAGTAGTAGTAAGCAATGGCTTTTCAGGCACAAGCACTTGTTAGACACGAGTCACTTTCCTCGCCAGATGAATGGCGACCACACTGTGGTGAACTGGACCCAGGAGGGCCAGGCGGATGCTCTGTAGCACTGTCTTGTTTTTGCCAACTCCTGGTGGAAAAGTCTGTCATGCAAACCATCATAAAACCTGTGTGGAGCTTGGAAACAATCGTTGCTTCAAGTTTAAGACAATATTGTAAATATCCCATTATCTTTTGTGAGAAAGTTTTAATTTTTTTTACTACACTGAGGGGTCTTTTCTCTCTAATGTTTCTCAGTAATATAAAGGGACTGAGACAGAACACTGGGAGGGAATGAAGGCTCGGCATTGTTTAAACAACTACTAAGATGGGTTCTCTTTAAACACAGACAGCTTAGATGGGCTAGCTGCAGACCTCATCCTGTTGTTGTCCTTTCTGTTTCCTTCTTTGTAATGAAAGGGTTAAACAGATGCTCCCAGAAAACCACCCAGAGCTGTGAGCATCGCTGAGCACCAGGCCCAGCAGGCCACACTGGGTGGGCAGGCCTGGACCTGCCTCCCACCCCCAGGAAACCATGCGTGCTCCACACCTGTGTGTGGGTTGAGAGAGTGAAAGAGGTAGAAGAATGGGCCCAGTGTAGTTTGTTTCTTTATTTAAAACATTTTTAAAAATGGCATTCTTGAAGGAAATATAATTATTACTTGGAGAAAAATCAACACAAACTCTCCGGTAGGGTGGAGAAATGATACTGCCTGTCATCTTAGGGAGTCTATGTTCTAACAACTTGAAGGACTATAAAATTTCACCAGAGTTCCTAACATTCCTGTATGTGCCATGAAGTTTCCTGGAGACTGATGAAGCCCACGGACCCCTTCTCAGAATGTTTTCAGATACATGGCATGACAAAAGAAAGTGATAGTAAAGAAATACTATTTTTAACATAATTCTCACATGGTGATATAGTAAAATACAAGTTTAAGATGCCAACTAACGAGATCTATGGTTTATCAACTACCACAATTTTGTAGTAGCAAGTGTGAATGTTACGTTGAGCTCTCTGTAATGAACTGTAACGTCACATGAAATAGCTGTAGTTTCGAGTGGTGCAAACACAACGAATGTGATGTTCTGCCTATATTCATAATTAAGGGAGATTTCAATTTTGGTTAGAACTTGTTGGAAGTAAAGATGTAATTGTTTTTTCCTTCAAGTTTGTGGATCCCCTGAATGCCACTCTTAGCAGCTGGGTTAGGATCCCAGCTCTACACAAACTCCAGAAGCAAGGTCCTTGGCCCCAGTCAGGCCAGGCCCTCTGAGGCGAGTCAGTCCCAGGAGGAGCTGCCCCTCTGTCCTAGGGACATGGGCATGACCTGTGTGTTCCGGCAGCAACTGAGTGTCCACTGCAGGCCTCTTGAGGGACTTGCTCTGTCCAAGCCCTCAGGGTAGATCATTGAACATTTCCTCATGTTTGGGGCTCACTGCTTCCACCCAGGTTGCTGCGTCCACACACACAGTTTACCTCTATAAACACTCTCCTTGGATCTTAGAGGACTCACAGGGACCCTGAGGAGGAGACGGTCCCATGTAAGGCATAGAAAGGCTCTGCTTTACTAAAAGCTAAAATGTTCATGTGGTACAATTCCTGGAGGGTACAATCTTCATACATATTTAAAAATTTTAAGTACTTAATATATATGTCTTGTCTCGTTAACATCATGATAATCTTGGGGGAAGAACTAGTAAGTTGAGTTCATTTAAGACTTTGTATGGGCCCAACTGGGTTGTAACAGAAGTTTACTTCTCTACTGCTCTTGGAGTTGTTATAAGCTTTTAAAGAATGGTGACCATCTTCCTCTTTCTGAACGCCCCCACCCGCCATCCGTTGTGTCCATGCAGAGTCTCACCCTCAGTAAAAACTGATTATTGGATAAACAACAGGGTTACTACTAGCTGGGTAAACACCATCAGCTTTTCTCCTGTGTTAACTTACTGGCCCACCTGCTGCTTGTCTGCTTCAGGCTGGCTGAGCGTCATCTGCTTTAAGCTGTGGTTTACAAACTTTCTTCACGCAAGGCCTGGGAAGCTGCCTTCCTGTCCTACCCTGGCTGTCTGATCGCGGGTAGGTCTCTTCTCTTTCTGAACTTTTGTTCTGTATCAAATGGGGGGTGATACTTTCCACCCTGACTACTGCCCTGTAACCCAGAGAGAGAGCTACCTCCAAAAGTAAGAAGCTGTACACAAACATAGGATGGGATCATGAAAAAGAGCTATCATAGTACATATGAAGGGGAACCCAAAAAACCCGGAATTTATTTATAAAAAATTGTGTATTTATTCTTACATGTTTAAACTTTAGTCACCTTTCAATACACCTATAGAGATGCTTTTTTGACAGCTCAAAACAGTTTTTGAACTTAACAGTTTTGATGCTTCTGCTGTTTTTTGTTTCACCTCTTCCCCATCATCAAAATGTTTCTCTTTGAGGACTTTTTTCATCCAGGGAAACAAACAAACAAACAAAATGTCTCGGGGTGAGATCAGGTGAATAGGGAGGGTGGACATGGGGGTAATGCCATCTTTGGCCAAAAACTGCCGAATCCTCAGCATGGTGTGAAAAGGCGCACTTTCAAATCACTCATCATGAAATGGACAAATGTGCTGAAAGAATCTAAAAAAAAAAAAAAAAAAATTCACTGAAGCCAAACGCGGCCTCTCACAATGCTATCTGGTATATTGATGCTGATGGGTTCCTAGAACACTAACCCAGTGGGGGAAGCCTGTACTACAAGGAGCCTGCCCTCCAAAACATAATTCCAGGTGTTTTTTGGGGGGGTTCCCACATATTGTTTCTATGTATTCATTTCACTTCTTTAATCAAAAAAGATAATAATTACATTTCCACAGGTACATTACTGGATTTTAAAATAAGCATTCTTCTTCCCTTTCCCAAAATACAATCTTTCCATTTCAATTAGTCTTTTATCTAAAATACTTTCCAACCCTTTAAGAAATAAAATAGGACTTAACCTATTCTAACAAACCAAATTATTTTCATAGCTCTTTTTAAAAAAAACTGAACAAATGTGTATTAAGCTTTCAAAATTAAAGCACACGGGTTATTATCCACTATCAAAGTTTCCAGGCTTTAACAACTCAGTTCTGCCCAACTCCCACAAATAGTGGGTGGAATTCTGTGAAACAAGTATTGCCAACACTCAGCAGAGAGCAGCTGGATTGGTGATATAGTCACAAATATCTTGGAAGAAGAAACCTCAGGGCTGGGAAGGTATGTTTCATCCTCTGCTTCCCTAGCTCCTGAATCTATTGCTGGAGGCCAATTTCAATTTTAGGCAACTCAAGTTAACAACTGATTATTGGGCACCTACTTTCAGGTTCTGCATGGGTCAAAAGATGAATTAGACACACAGTCATTTCTTAGAAAGTAATTGGTTTGGGGTCTTCAAACCCTCCCCATGTGATAGACTATTATTTCAGCAAAAACAGTTGTCCCTCAGTATCCCTGGGGGATTGGTTCCAGGACCTCCCTTGGATACCAAAATCTACAGATGCTCAATTCCCTAATATAAAATGGTGTAGTGTTTGCATATAACCTACGCCTATTGCCTCGGATACTTTAAATCACCTCTAGATTACTTATTATACCTAATACAATCTAAATGCTATGCAAATAAGTTGTCAGACTGTATTGTTTAGGGAATAATGACAAGAAAAAAAGCCTGCATATGTTCGGTATAGAGGCAATACTTTTTCCCTAATATTTTTGATCCAAAGTTGGTTGAATCCACAGATGTGGAATCCACGAATGCTAAATCCACAAATATGGAGAGCTGACTGTGTTCACTTCTCTTCCTTTTGAGGTGGAGTGCCCTCTCCTGGCCTACTGGCACTTGCCATGGTCACATGTCCTGCTTAGGCAATGGAGTCTTTGCAGATGTGCCCTAAACAGAGGTCACAGGAGACATCATGTGTTTCGGCTCCTCATCATGTGGTTCCACCACAAGAATATGGTACAGATAGCCACTTCCCTTCAGCCTGGGTCCCAGAATAACATTTGAGGAGAAGACCAGAACCCGAACCAATGCCTGGAGCCAAGTCCTGCCAAATCCCCAGAGCTATGTTTGTATTTTTCTTATCTTACCACTTTAATTAGAAAAGATAATGTTAAATACTAGTAATAACAGTGGACATCCTAATTTGTTCCTAATTTCAAGATAAATCACTCCAGTGTTTTATTATAAAGAATGTTCACCTTTTTTTCCTGTTTAAAATAATGTTAAAAAATTAGTCTTCTGTATTAGGTTCCATGGGTCAGGAGTGATGTGACTGGATTCTCTGCCTTCTCTGTTGAGAGTCTTACCAAGGTAAGGCCAACTCCAGGCCAGGGGTATAGTTCCATCCGGAGTCAAGTTCTCTCCTGAGCTCTGTGCTGATGGTAGGGGTAATTTCCTTCTCACTTTTCTCATGTGGACCCTCAATCTTGAGGCCAGCAAGGGCGCACTGACTCCATATCCTGCTTGACATCTCTGTCTCTGCTCTTAAGGCTCTTGTGATTACACAGGGGCTTGGTTAATCTTGGATAATCTTTCTTAGGGTCAGATGATTAGTAACCTTTAATGACATCTGCCAAGTCCCTTTTGCCAAGCAAGCTGACATAACCAATGGCATAACACTTGAGGGGTGGGGCGTGGAGGTCATGGG
>NW_007041092.1:0-1745 GCF_000164805.1 Carlito syrichta
CAGATCCTTACTTTCTAGCATAGGAGGATATTCTAAGCTCACCTGTGATTTTTCTACCTAGCTCTGGAATCAATCGTTTTTCCAAGAAGTCTCAGTTCCACTCAATGGAGAAAAATATCAACAATCATGATCTGGTCATGACTGAGCTCACTGCTGCTGGGAGGTCTTTGCGTCTAAGCCCTCTCAAAAAACAGCTCTAGGTACCACGTATTTATAAGTGATACTACATATCCATCTGTCTACTTCTGTATCTACATAAGAAACTATGAGTTTATCCTGCTAACTCCAATTCCAATGCGGTACCCCAGGGCACCTTCCATATTCACAGGAACGCCCTTTGCCGACTCTCATTATCCACACTATATTTTTCTCTTTGCTCAATCCTAGAATAAACAGTAGGTAGTTTCAGAATCGCTGACCTTCAACACTGAAAAACAAATCTGCTAACCAGAGTTCACTGTTAATTTAGAGTACTTTTTTCTAAAGTCTGAGGGTCAAAATACTCTACTGAAGAGGACTTGGGTCAGCTCCCTTCCCCGGCCTTAGTGCAGTGACGCCTTCATCTGAAATACAGTACTTAGAACATTTTTAAAGAATGAGTCAACCAAGGCTCTGATCCAGGACATGGGGTTCCTTGTCTCTTACAGCGGCAGAGTCCCCTAATTTGGCTGACGCATCCAAAACCTGGGAGGTGTAAAAAATGTAGACTTGCGAGTCACCCCGAGTTGTTCTGAGTCAGTGAGTCTGAGCAAGAACCGAGGAATTTGCACTTATGAGTGTTCCTGACTGATTCTAAGACCCTACTGGTGGGGAAACCACTGGCAGCTCCCCCAAGTGCTAGTTCCTCTGCAACTCAGCTTCTCTCCCGCTGGCCCTTTGCGCATGCTGCTCCTTCGCCTGCAATATTCACCCCTCCCTTTACCACCTGGTCCTTAAAGTCCAGCTCAGATGTCTCCTCCTCTGACAAGACTTCACAATTCTCCAGGGATGGCCAAACCCTCAGTTCCTTGATCTTCAGTAACAGTTTACTTTTCATTATTACAGAATATTTCAAATGTATTGAGAAACAGAGCAACATGCTAAGCATGGTGGCATGTGCCCCCATCCCAGCTACTAGGGAGGCTGAGACAGAAGGATCTCTTAAGACCAGGAACTAGAGTCCAGCCTGGGCAACATAGTGAGACTCTATCTTTAAAAC
Organism: Carlito syrichta; assembly: GCF_000164805.1. Classification (NCBI taxonomy): domain Eukaryota; kingdom Metazoa; phylum Chordata; class Mammalia; order Primates; family Tarsiidae; genus Carlito; species Carlito syrichta. The sequence continues at coordinate 1,199 of NW_007041092.1, forward strand.
CAAAGTAAAAACCTGGAACAGCACGTGACAGCTTTTTTCTACAGCCCTCTTATAGCTCTGTTCACAAGTAGAATTCTTTGTCTTTTCCACTGGCAAGAAGACTAAATCTATTCTTCCTCTTCTGATGATTCCCAGCCGTGGGATCTGGCACATAGCAGGCGCTCACAAAATGTTTGGTCTAAGATTATTTTCAGCTTCAATTCTATGGCTCAAAAATGGCCTAAGTACTTTTCCATAACTCATCAGAACAGAGACCGAGAAAGTAAGATTGCCAAGGATTCTCTGATAAGTAATTCTCATCTTGAGATGAAGTCCATTTCTTCCTGCTCTGGGCTAAACCTGCATGTTATTGTTCATGCTGGTAAGTGAATGCTGTTTCCACACCAGACCCGATATTTTTAGCACGCCTGTTATGATAAACTCACAGTAACCTCAAAAAGAACAAATCAAAGTCAACTTTTTGCCACAGGAAACCAGCTCACGCTTAGTGTTTTGCAACATGCCATGGGAGAATAATAAAAAGATGAGACCTTTTGCTCACAGATGG
>NW_007041093.1:0-7126 GCF_000164805.1 Carlito syrichta
CGGTTCCACCGCCGCCCGCGCCCCGCTCGGGCTCCGGCGGCTCTGGGGCTTCTCTCCGGGCCCGCGGACCCTTTCCGCCCTGGCGCGTGGGAATTCCGTCCCCAGTTCGTTCGCGGGGAAACTGAGGCCCGGGCCCAGAAGTGGCTCGCCCGGGAGCTCGGGTCTCACTGTGTCGCCCAGGCTGAAGTGCAGCGGCCCGATCGCGGCCCACCGCGGCCTCGGCCCCCTGGGCCCAGGGGATCCTTCTGCCTCGGCCTCCTGAGCAGCTGGGCTTGCAGGCACGCGTCAGCGCGCCCGGCTAGTTTTTAAATTTCTTGTTGAGCCCGGGTCTTGTTATGCCCCCTAGGCTGGTCTCGAACTCCTGGCTCAAGCAGTCCTCCCAACTCAGCCTCCCAAAGCGCTGGGATTACAGGCGCGAGCCGCCGCGCCCGGCCCCAGTCCCTTTGTCGAGCCCAGCGCCACCTCCCAGCTGAGACCTTCCCCTGCGCTCCAGACCTGGTGTCCCGCCGCCTGTTCCACAGTTCCGCTCGGGTGTCTAAAGGCTTTTACTGTCAACCGAGATTTATCTTCCAACCAGACCTGCCCCTCCCTGGTCTTCGGGAGCTACCCTGGCATGCTCAGGTGAGGTGGCAGCATCCTCGCTGGGCCCTGTGCCTGCCTGCCCGGGGATTCTCTTGGGAGTCAGATGTGCCACTTGGGTTCTGAAATCCTCCCACAGCTTTCTGTCTCACCCTCATCAAAGCCAAGCCTCGCGCTTTTAATCCCAGCCCCGTGGGAGACTGAGGCAGGAGGATTGCTAGAGCCGGGAGTTCCAGACCAGCCTGGGCAACATAGTGAGATGTCGAAAAAAAATTTAAAAATTGGCTGAGTGTGGTGGCACGCGCCTGTAGTCTCAGCTACTTGGGAGGCCGGAGCAGAAGGATTGCCTGAGTCCAGGAGGTCAAGGCTGCGATCCGTCACGATTGTGCCACTGCATTCCAGCCTGGGTGACAGAGTGAGGCCTTTAATCAAAAACAAACAACAAAAACCCCAAAGTTCTTACCCTGACTGACAAGGCCCTGGATGATCCAATCCCTGACCTCGTCTCCCATGGGGTTATTCAGTCCCCAACCCCTTGATTCCCACCTCAGTGACATGGGCCTCCAGGAAGGCATTTCTCAGGACAGCCCCGTGACTCAGTCTCCCTTCATTTTCTGACTGCTCCATCTAAAACTGTTTCTGGCTACCCGCTCTCAAGCCTCACCCCTCCACACACACTTCGTGTCCCTCTTTCTTTCTTTGGTTTTTCTTTCCTTAACACTCATCAGATGCTATATGTATTTTACTTTTTATTGTTTCCCTCCCTTCTAGAAGACAAACCTCAGGAAGGCAGAGATTTGGGTCTATTTTGTTCACAGCCGAATCAGTACCTTGAAATAGTACCTGGACCAGACAGGTGTGGTGGCTCCTGCCTGTCACCCCAGCCCTGTGGGAGGTGGAAGCAAGAGGATTGCCTGAGTCCAGGGGTTTGAGACCAGCCTGGGCAACTTGGTGAAACCTCGTCTCTACAGTAAACCAAAAAATTCGCCAGATGTGGTGGCACACACCTATAGTTCCAGCTACTTGGAAGGCTGAGGTGGAAAGATTGCCTGAGCCCAGCAGGTTGAGGCTGCGGTGGCTGTGAGTGTGCCAATGCACTCCAGCCTGGGCGACAGAGTGAGGCTGTGACTCAAAAAAAATTATTTTTAGGCTGGGCGCGGTGGCTCAGCCTGTAATCCCAGCACTTTGGGAGGCTGGGGCGAGTGGATTGCCTGAGCCCATGGGTTTGAGACTCGCCCAGGAAACTTGGCGATAAATTATTAGATAAAATAGATAAAATATTAGCTGGGCATGGTAGCACACCTGTAGTTGCAGCTACTTGGAAGGCTGAGGCGGAAGGATCCCGGAGCCCAGCAGGTCGACGCTGGGGTGGCCATGAGTGTGCCATGGCACTCCACCCGGGCGACGGAGTGAGACTTCAAACTCAAAAAAAAATTTTTTTTGAATAAATAAAATAATTTATTTCAGCCCCATTTATTCAGACATTTATTGAGAGTTTGCTATGAGCTAGATAGTATTTTGGGCATTGGAACATAGTGATAAACAAGACATACATGAAAGCTCTAGTTGAGTATTTCTTTGTTGCAGTGGAGGAGAGTGGCATGAGAAAGTTCACCGTAATAAGTGCTAAGGAGAAGATAAAAAGACATTTTGGGTGAGTGATGTGGGAGGAGCATTAGTCAGGGCGGCATTTGAGCTAAGGTCTGATGGATGAGGAGATGGCCATGCAAAGTGCTGGGGAGAGGGTTCCAGGCAGGGAGAACAGCAGGTGCAAAGGGCCTGAGGCAGGAGTGAGCTTGCCAGGTTGGAGGAACAGAAAGAATAGTATGGCTGAGCCCAGGGAACAGCGGGGAAAGTGGTATCGGAGGAGCCTGAGAGAGACAGAGATTCTTCTTGCCTGAGCTCACACAACACATCAGTGTAATTTACTCACTTACTGCAAGTATTTCCTTATTTGTGCTACAGATATGGAACACCGGCACCATGTCAGACCTCAGGCTCCAGAGCTTCCAATAAATAGGTGACTGAGGTTCCGCAGTGCCTTACAGTTTACAAGGAACCTTTGATATCCATCACAACATTTAACCATGAGGGATGTTTTCATATGTGGCAATAAGGAAACAGACTGGGAGAGGGGACAGTTTTGTTGAGATCACACAGCTGGCTAGTTACAGATCCCATGTGTGGACACGGGTCCTTAGATTGCAAATCTGTGTCCCTTGGCCAACACCACACGACCAGCCTAAAAGCCAGTGACTGTGCCTTAGTTGTCTTGAAAAGGGGTTCTAGCTGGGTGCAGTGGCTCAAGCCTATGATGCTAGCACTTTGGGAGGCAAGACCTCATATCTACAATAAATCAAAAAATTAACTGGGTGTGGTGGCATGTGCCTGTAGTCCCAGCTACTTGGAAGGCTGAGGAGGAAGATCGCCTGAGCCCAGCAGCTCGAGACTGTGGTGGCCTTGAGCCTATCACGGCACTCCAGCCTGGGCGACAGAGTGAGACTCTGACTCAAAAAAAAAAAGATTAGTGTGGGTGGACGGGGTGGGGCAATGAATCCACCCTGTGGGGATCCTAATAGCATCTGGGTTACCTCCTAATAGGCATTTTACTTCTCAGCCCTGGGAGCTCAGCTGTAGCTGTCAGAGGTGGCCACAGATTAGCTTTTACCAATTGGATGCAAAGGAGTGTTGTTTGAATGAGGGATTGAAGAAAACTGTGGGGAAGCCAAACCTGGTGGGGACCAGGGAGGTGTCTTTGCTGCCCTCCTCGCCAGTGTCTTCAGGTAATGCCAAGGTTTAGTTTAGAGACGTTCATCAAAGGCTGGATGGAGGGTATAGAGGAGTTTGCTGATCACAGACTGGGCTTTCCAGAGGATTTTGAGAAGGGAGGAAGGAGGAGAGCTGGGCTAGAGTCAAGTAATGCTTTCTAGCTTTTTGCCCGTGACAGTCCACAGCGAATGTGAGCACATTTGTATGGCACACTAGAACAAACAGATGAGGCTGCCACTCCTCACCACGACGGCGACAGTTCGGGAATTCCAGCCACACTGGGCCCTGCTGGGCCGCCCTTGGAGCTGGAGGGATGGATGTTCAGAAACTATGGAGAAGAGAGTGGGGTACGACAGACGGCTGTTGGGAGCCAGCCATGGAGGCCTGCCTGCTGACAAAGTCCAGGGGGCTGAAGACCCCAGGCTGCAAAGCAAGCCTGGGCAGCTGAAGCCCTTGCTTCTTCCATTTTTGCTATTAATGCAGCCAGAAAATTCTATACAGGCGAAAAACAAAACTCCAATTCACGTTATCCATTGCCCCATACATAGAAGCCAAAGAGTATTTTATAAGAAAAGGTTGTTTCTATTATTCCCCTATCAGGCTATGCCCCTGACCTCCTAGTGCTAGGCCTCACTGTCGCTTTATCTAGTGTCATGGCTGAAAAACTCACAATGAAAACAGAGAGTGTTCTTTCTAACACCCATAAAAAACTCCTTAATCTCACCAGAGTCATGAGCAAAACCTTAAACATCAGGTGTGGATAGATAATTGCTTGGTAGAGTCACCTTTTGATTAACAATTAAGTAGAGTTCCCAGATTGTTATTTTGCCCCAGTTACTATGATTTGTATTGTGGCCTGCGTGTTAGGATACAGTTGTAACTCATTAACCATACTTATTTGAGCCTCTAACATAAAAAAATAAGCATTTCTATATTATGTTGTTTTTGCTATACAGATTTAGTATTATAGAGTGGCTTAAGCTTAATTTGAGTGTATGTTATTCAATAATCTTTAAACTGTGGTAATCATTGTAGGAATGATTTATAAACTTGTTTTTATAGTTTAAGTTAGAGTAAGTTAGATGGGTGAAACTTTCCTAGACATAATTAGATTCAGTTTTGTAAACTGAGGATATTAACATCTCTAGTGTATAACATTCTTTTAAAACTTATCATGTGCTTTAAAAATCACAAGACAGTGACACTCTTGGAAAAACATCTGTCCGTGAAAAAATACACGTCAGAGTGGCTCCTTGAAGAACACCACGCATGAACTGCTTGTTCTGTTTTTTATCTCAGTCAAGTTTATTGATTAAGTTACTGGTTACATCTTGTAAGAATTTTCTTTGTCCTTTTCCTTGTACAAATAATATAAAAGCTCACTGTTAACTGACAATAAACAGCATCTGTCCTGCTAACGCCAGAGTCAGGTGTCCGAGTGTTTTCTTCAATGCAACTCCGTTCCTTCCTTCAGGAGACCTGAACCCAGCTGGAGTGGGACTCCGGCAGATGGCCATGATGTCATGAGCCCCGTGGAAGTCTGAGGCAAGCAGTGTTGCCCACAGCAAGTTCTGCTACTCATTGCTTGCAGGCTGAAATGTTCAAACAAGCATGAGACTTAGTGGAAGGAAGGTCATTTTACTCCAAAAGCCAGCAGATTGGGAAATGGTCGGGCTCATGCCTCAAAGAAACCATTTCAAAATTGTTGGCTGAGGATAGGGGACTTTTTTTTTTTTTTGGAGTCAGTCTCACTCTGTTGCTGAGGCAGGAGTGCAGTGGCACACTCAGAGCCACCGCAGCCTTGACCTGCTGGACTCAGGTGATCCTTCCACCTCAGTCTTCCAGGTAGCTGGAACTGCAGACCTGTACCGCCATGTCTGGACAATTTTTTGGTTTATTGTAGAGACAAGGTCTCACCAAGTTGCCCAGGCAGGTCTCAAACCCCTGGACTCAGGCAATCCCCTCGCCTCTGCATCCCAATGTGCTGGGATTATAGTGTGAGTCATTGTGCCTGGTTAGGATAGGGGAATTTAAAGGGAAAGAATGAATTTTTTGAGTTGAGGTCTCACTGTCGCCCAGGCTGGAGCGCAGTGGCATGCTCATGGCCGCTGTAGCCTCCACCTGCTGGGCTCAGGCAATAATCCTTCCGCCTCAGCCTTCCAAGTAGTTGGAACTACAGACTCACGACACTACGCCCAGCTAGTTTTTGTGATTTTTTTTTTGAGTTGGAGGTTCACTCCGTCGCCCAGACTGGAGTGCAGTGGCCGCTCCCGGCCACTGCAGCCTTGACCCACTGGGCTCCAGCGATCCTTCTGCCTCAGCCTTCCGAGTAGCCGGAATTACAGGTGCGTGCTACCACGCCTGGCTGATTTTTGATTTATTGTAGAGATGAGGTCTCGCCAAGTTGCCCAGGCAGGTCTCAAACCCGCAGGCTCAGGCAATCCACTCACCTCAGCCTCCCAAAGGCGTGGGATTGCAGGCTGAGCCACCGAGCCTGTCTAGTTTTTGTGATTAACTGTGGAGACAAGGTCCGACCAAGTTGCCCAGGCTGGTCTCAAACCCTGGGCTCAGTAATCCTCTTGCCTCTGCCTCCCAAAGTGCTAGAATTACAGGCATAAGTTGCCACATCCGACTCAGCTTGTGTCTTTAGTCCTGGTGGGATTGCCTGAGGTCCTCTCCCTAATGTGGGTCTTTCCACATGGCTGTCTTATGACGTGACATTTGGCCTCAGAGTGAGCAGATTGAGGGCTTGAGAGGGTGCCCAAGAGAGAAGCCACAGTCTTTTTATAACCTAGCCTTGGACATGACTGCCTACCATATTGTTTAGAAGTGAGTTATTAAGCATAACCCACACCCAAGGGGAAGGATCATGCAAGAGTGGGATTGCTAGCGGTGGGATCCTTTAAGGGCCTGCTCAAGGCTGCCGCCATAGCTTGGCTGTCCACAGACTGCAGGATGACTGCCAGCTGCAATGCGTGTTCGGTCTTCCTTGCAGTAGGGTGGTCAAGAAGGAACTTCTGGCCCTGACTGCAATCTTTTCGGATCTCTCTCTTCCGCATTTCAATTCAATCAACATTTATTGAGTGTTTGCTTTAGGTCAGGCTCTTTGCTACTTGCTAGGATTACACAGACCAGGTTTTTTATTTTGCGGTTTTTTTTTTTTCTCCAGTTGGAGTCTCACTCTGTGGTCCAGGCTGGAGTGCAGTGGCACGCTCACGGCCACGGCAGCCTCGACTCGCTGGGCTCCGGCGATCCTTCCGCCTCAGCCTTCCGAGTAGCTGGAACGACAGGCGCGCACCACCACGCCCGGCTAATTTGAAAAAAAATTTATTGTGGAGACGAGGTCTCCCAAGTTGCCCAGGCTGGCCTTGAACTCCAGGACTCAGGCAATCCTCTCGCCTCGGCCTCCCAAAGTGCTGGGATGACAGGCGTGAGCCACCGCGCCGGGCCCGTTTTACTTATCTTGCTGGACGTTTCTGCTGGTCACATTTTTCGCGGGGAAGCGGGCGTCTCTGAACGTGTCTTGGCGCGCACGGCCGTGGGAGGGTCTGCCTTTCTCCAGGCGCGACCCCGCTGGGCCATGAAGCGCACGCTTCAAGCGGCGCCGGCCGGAGCTCTGCCCAGAAGTGGCCGCCCGGGTTTTGCGCTGCACCGTCCGCTCCGAGCTGGGGCGGCCCTGGCTGCCCTCGCGAGGCGGCCGGTGACCGGCCCGCGCGCGGCCCCCGCCTCGCCTGTGGGCACGGCCGGCGGCAGCTCCCCCCGCGGCGCGCGTTGGTTG
>NW_007041093.1:7802-10475 GCF_000164805.1 Carlito syrichta
GTGGGCAGTCTCTCGCCTTGGCCTCCCAAGGCGGGGGCTGTGGTGAGCGCGGATGGCACCCCCGCACCCCAGCCTGGGCCACCGAGCAAGGCCCGCTCTCCCGCCCCCGAAAGGAGAGTGCTTTTGGGACTAGGGGCATTGCGCCTCAGTTCTCAGCTGAGCTGTCTGCCCGCTTGGTCAGTTTGACGTCGGCTGTGTGCGGTGTGGGCGGCCACCACGTGGAGTTACTGGGAGTAAGCACCTGTACGGTGCGTGACAGGTGGGGGAGGAGCGTCCGGGACTCGAGAAAGGGTAGCTGTGAGGCTTCCTCCGGGTGCTTGGATTCGGGTTGTACACCCTTGGCCTAAACTGAGGCAGAGTCTCAGCTGGGAAGTGAAGTATAAGCTGGGGTGTGTGTGTGCGCGCGCGCGTGTGCATGTATGGGTGTGCGTTTACCTGTTTTGTTTTGTTTTTTTTTGGAGTCAGAGTCTTGCCCAGGCTGGAGTGCGGTGGCAAGCTTGTCACCACCGCAGCCTTGACCTGCTGAGCTGAGGCGATCCTTCTGCCTCAGCCTTCCAAGTAGCTGAAACTACAGTCGCATGCCACCACGCTTGGCTCAATTTTTGATTGACTGTAGAGACGAGGTCTCACCAAGTTGCCCAGGCTGGTCTCGAACCTCTGGACTCGGGCAGTCCTCTTGCCTGTCTCCCAAATTGCTGGAATTACAGGCGTGAGCTATCATGCCTGACCCTACCTTTCTTTTTTTTGTTTTTCTTTTTTGAGTTGGAGTATCACTGTTGTCACTTGGGCTGGAGTGAGTGCAGTCACAGCCACCACGATCTGCCACCTCGATCTGCCAGGCTTAGGCAGTTCATCTGTCTCGGTCTTCCACGTAGCTGGAACTACAGATGCATGCCACCACACCCAACTGGTTTTTGTGATTTATCGTAGAGACAAGGTCTCACCAAGTTGCCCAGGCTGGTCTCGAACCTGTGGGCTCAGGCAGTCCTCTCACCTTGGCCTCCCAAAGTGCTGGGATGACAAGCTGAGCCACCACGCCTGGCCTGCCTTTCTTTTTTAGGTACTGAAACAGACTCATTGTAATGAATTGATAAAGCACTTGGCACCACATTTCTTGAGTGCTGACTTATTTAAGGGGTAAGAGTCAATCATTTATAAGGGATTGTTCTTACAGTCCCTATGACTCTAAGCTTTCAAAGCAGTTTTGACAAGTTTAGTGTCTAGATTGTCAAGATTTTAAATTATCTTGTCAGTGGTTGTTCTTCAAGTAGATCAAGATGATGGATGTACTGAAATAAAATGACAAATAATATTGCAAATTGGGGATTTTCAAGGACACCATCAAAGATGCTCCCTGTGAAATAAATAACAAGTCTCATTATTGGGTCACCTTTCCTGCTTGTGCATTCTAGAGACATTTTGTACTGTCATGATTAAGAACTTGCTGTTGGCATCCAGACTTGATCTCTCCTTTGTGAGCAGTTAGTGGTAATTCATTTTAGTTCAAGTTAAGTAAAGATATGCCATTATTTTAGTGAGTTCTTCTTGAAGAACTACCTTGAAGGGTAGTGACTTAAAAAAAAGTAGTAGCTGAACTGTATGCTGGCTTGTTTAAATTGCCTGGTCAATGACCTTTTTTATTTTCTCTTCTAGAATGTAGTGTGGTTAAATCTCACGAAGTGTTGTAATTTTGGAATTTGTATCTGTGGGGTGCCTTTACTTAAAGCTTCTTATTGATCTGTTATCTGCTATGATTCTTTGAAAACCCACATTGAGCCAGGTGTGGTGGCTCACGCCTATAATCCTAGCACTTTGGGAGGCCAAGGTGAGAGGATTGCCCAAGCCCACAGGTTCGAGACCTGTTTGGGCAACTTGGCGAGGAGATTGCATCTTAGCCAAGCATGGTGGCGCATGCTTGTAATTCTAGCTACTTGGAAGACTGAGGTGGAAGGATCCCCTGAGCCCAGCAGGTTGAGGCTGCGGTGGCTGTGAGCGTGCCACCACTGCACTCCAGCCCAGACGACAGAGTGAGACTCCGACTCGAAAAAAAAGAAAGAAAACCCTTATTGAGCCTACAGTGGTTCTGTGCTAGAGCAAAGGGTTTTTATTTATTTAAGTGCTTTTCAGAAATTACATGTATTTGATGGTGAAGCTTCCCTTGCTATTGAGTTTGGGCATACTGGTTTAAATGTATGGTACAGGAAATGGAAACTACTCCAGACAAGGTGTTTTTCTAGGGCATTCTGAGCCCTCCAGGCCTCCCTCATCTGAGTCTTGCTGTCTAGTCCTACTCATGCTGTTTTCTTAGATTTAGGAGCACTTAGGGTGATAGTCTCTGTGTAGCTTTCTTCAGCTCTGTCCTGTATCTTTAATTTTTTGTACTTGAGAATTTTATCTTTGTGCGTTAAACACATTATATGGTGTTTAAACATTGAACTTTAACTTATTTAACTTAGAGTCAGGATCCACTCTGTCACCCAGACTAGAGTGCAGTGGCAGTCATGGTTTACTGCAGTCTCAGATTCCCAGGCTCAAACAATCCTCCCATCTCATTCTCCCAAGGTGCTGGGATTACAGATGTGAACCTCTGTGCCTGGCTGCATTTAATTATTTAATTATTTATTTATTTATTTTTTGAGTTGGAGTCTCACTCTGTCGCCCAGACTGGAGTGC
>NW_007041093.1:10566-17492 GCF_000164805.1 Carlito syrichta
CGCAGGCACTCCACTCACCTCAGCCTCCCAAAGGCACGGGATTACAGGCTGAGCCACCGAGCCCGGCTTGCATTTAATAATTTAAATACACATGTTGTGCTCCTTATTCATTCAGCAAATATTTGTCTGTGCTTACTGTGTATCAAACAGCGGTTCTAATTAGAGGGCATGGAAGGACAGGCTGTGCAATTCTGGAATCAGGGTTTAGAGTCAGGAGACAAAGGTCCAAGTGCCTGCTTGTTTGAGCAAGTAAATTCAGAACCTGTTTGCTCATAGTAACTGTATATACTTTTCAGGTTTCTTAGGATTCACTTAAATAGTCACTCCTGAAATATTTGTTATTATTATTGTCATTATTTTGAGTTGCAACCTCACTCCATTGCCCAGGCTGGAGTGCAGTGGCATGCTCATGGCCACCTCAGTGTTGACCCGCTGGGCTCAGGCAATCCTTCCGCCTCTGCCTTCCAAGTAGCTGGAACTACAGGTGTGTGCTACCATGCCTTGGTACTATTTTTTGACTTATTGTACAGATGAGGTCTCGCCAAGTTGCCCAGGCTGTTCTCAAACCCGTGGACTCAGGCAGTCCTCTCACGTTGGTCTCCCAAAGAGCTACCGCGCCCAGCCAAATATTTATTATTTTAAGAAGCTTTTTATTAGGTGCAGTGGCTCATGCCTATAATACCAGCACTTTGGGAGGTGGAAGTGAAAGGATTGCCTGAGCCCATGGGTTCAAGACCAGCCTGGGCAACTTAGCGAGACCTCACCTTTACAATAAATAAAAGAATGAGCTGGGCGTGGTGGTGTGGACCTGTAGTTCCTGCTACTTGAAAGGCTGAAGAGGAAGCATCACCTGAGCCCAGCAGATCTAGGGTGCGGAACGTACCACTGCACTCCAACCTGGGTGACAGAATGAGACTCCAACTCAAAAAAAAAAAAGTTTTTTATTAAAGTGTAATTTACTTAGAGAGAAGTTTATATAGCTCAGTGTGCAGGCCCATGCAGCTACCACCCAAATCAGGATACCGAACATTTCCAACACTCCAGAAGGCTCCCTGTGACTGGCTCAGTCAGTGTCCTCCAGAGGTAACCAGTGCTGTGACTTGGTTCACCAGAGCTTAATTTTTTTTTTTTGAGTTGGAGTCTCACGCTATCACCCAGGCTGGAGTGCAGTGGCACACTGACAGCCACCCAGCATCGACCTGCTTGGCTCCGGCAATCCTTCCACCTCATCCTTCCAAGTAGCCGGAAATACAGGTACGTGCTACCATGCCCAGCTAATTTTTGATTTATTGTAAAGACGAGGTCTCGCCAAGTTGCCCGGGCTGGTCTCGAACTCACGGGCTCAGGCAATCCACTCGTCTCAGACTCCCAAAGTGCTGGGATTACAGGCTGAGCCACCCAGCCTGATCCAGAGGTTAATTTTTAAAAATAACTTTATTGAGTTATAATTCACATACCATACAACTTATGTACTTTGAGCGTACAATTTGATGCTTGTAAGTATATTCATAGAGTTGTGTAGCCATCACCACAATCAATTTTAAAACATTTTCATCACCCCAGAGAAAAACTCTACACTCCTTAGTCATCACTGCTCAATCTCCCTATTTTCCCTCATCCCTAACCATTCTAGTCACTAATCTACTTTCTGTCTCTCTCTATCAATCTGGATGTTTCATATAAATGGAACCATACAGTGTGTGGTCCCTTGGGACTGGCTTTTTTTATTTATTAGGTTTTCAGCCTTCATCCAAATTGTTGCGTGTGTTAGTATTTAATCCTTTTTTTTTTTTTTTTTTTTTTTGAGTCGAGGTCTTAACCCCGTTGCCCAGGCTGGAGTGCAGTGGCACAATCATGGCTCACTACAGCTTCTACTTCCTGGGCTCAGGCAATACTTCTGCCTCAGCCTTCTGAGTAGCTGGAACTACAACCAGGCTAATTTTGTGATTTGTAGTCAAGATGAGGAGATCTCACTATGTTGCCCAGGCTGGTCTTGAACTCCTAGCCTCAAGCGATCCTCCCAACTCAGCCTCCCAAGGTGCTGGGATTGCAGGCATGAGCCGCTGTGCCTGGCTTGCTTTTTCAGAATTTTTTATTTTACTTATTTTATGTATTTCTTTTTTGAGTCAGAGTCTCGCTCTGTCTCCAGGTATTGGCTCACTGTAGCCTCAACCTCCTGGGCTTTGGCAATCCTTTAGCCTCGGCCTTCTGAGTAACTAGGACTACAGGCTTTGCCACCACGCCTGGCTAATTTTTATTTATTTATTAATTATTTTCGTAGAGATGAGATTTCGCTGTGTTGCCCTAGCTGGTCTCAAACTCCTGGACTCAAGTGATCCTCCTGTCTCTGCCTCCCAAAATGCTGGGATTATGGGTGTTAGCCACTGCACCTAGTCCCTGCTTTTGTTTTTTTTGTTTTGTTTTTTTTTTTTGAGTTGGAGTCTCACTCTGTCGTCCAGACTGGAGTGCAGTGGCTGCTCCCGGCCACCGCAGCCTCGACCTGCTGGGCTCCGGCGATCCTTCCGCCTCAGCCTTCTGAGTAGCCGGAATTACAGGCGAGCGCTACCACGCCCGGCTGATGTTTTGATTTATTGTAGAGATGAGGTCTCGCTGGCCAGGCAGGTCTTGAACCCATGGGCTCAGGCAATCCACTCACCTCAGCCTCCCAAAGGCGCGGGATTACAGCCTGAGCCACCGAGCCCGGCTCCTGCTTTTGTTTTTGATGACATATTTAACAATCCATTTCCTGTCCAAGGTTACAAAGATTTATTCCTGTGTTTTCTCTTAAGGAGTTTTATAGGTTTTATTCTTCCATTTAGGTCTTTGATCCATCTCATGCCATTTTATGCGTATGTGAAACAGGGATCCAATTTCATTCTTTTGTTTGTTGGTATTCATTTTTCCCAGTACCATCTGTTGAAAAGACTATTCTTTTTTCATGGACTTATCTTGGCACCCTTACTGAAAATCAGTTGTGGGCCTGGCGTGGTGGCTCACATCCATGATCCCAACACTTTGGGAGGCCGAGGTGAGAGGATTGTCTGAGCTCACGGGTTCGAGACCTGCCTGGGCAACTTGACGAGACCTCATCTCTACAATAAATCAAAAAGTAAGCCGGGTGTGGTGGCGTGTACCTGTAGTTCCAGCTACATGGAAGGCTGAGGCAGAAGGATTGCCTGAGCCCAGTAGGTCAAGACTGCGGTGGCCATAAGCGTGCCACTGCACTCCAGCCTGGGTGACGGAATGAGACTCCGACTCAAAAAAAAAAAGAAAGTCAGTTGCCAATAAACATGTGCGTGTTTTCTAGAGTCACAGTTCTGTTTCATTGATCTATAATCTATCCTTGTGTAAGAGCCACACTGACTTGATAATGTTGCTTTGTAGTAAGTTTTGAAATTGAGATGTTTGAAAATCTTTTTTATTTTTCCACCAAGATCGTTTTATCTATTCTGGGACCATTGCATTTTCATGAGAATTTTAAGATCAACTTGTCTATTTCTACAAAAAATTCCAACTGGGTGTCTGTAGAGCAATTTGGAGAGTATAGCAATATCAAGTCTTCCAATTCATGAGCATGGGAGATATTTGCATTTATTTAGGTCTTTAATTTCTTTCAGCAGTATTTTTTTTTTTTGAGTTGGAGTCTCACTCTGTCGCCCAGACTGGAGTGCAGTGGCCGCTCCTGGCCACCGCAGCCTCGACCTGCTGGGCTCCGGCGATCCTTCCGCCTCAGCCTTCCATGTAGCTGGAACTACAGGCATGCACTACCACGCCCAGCTAATTTTTTATTTTTTTTTTTGAGTTGGAGTCTCACTCTGTTGCCCAGACTGGAGTGCAGTGGCTGCTCCCGGCCACCGCAGCCTCGACCTGCTGGCCTCCGGCGAGCCTTCTGCGTCAGCCTTCCAAGTAGCTGGAACTACAGGCGTGCACTACCACACCCGGCTAATTTTTTTTTGATTTATTTTAGAGATGAGGTCTCGCCAAGCTGCCCAGGTGGGTCTCGAACCCGTGGGCTCAGGCAATCCACTCACTTCAGCCTCCCAAAGTGCGGGATTACAGGCTGAGCCACTGAACCCGGCTCTTAAATTTATTTTTAAGGACAGCTTCTTTGATGCTATTAGAAATATAATTTTTAGGATTTCAGATTTGGTTTATTGCTAGTGTATAGCAATGCATTTGGTTTTTGTATATTGACCCGTGTCCTGCGGTTAAAAGGCAGCGTGAAACTTGATGAACTATTCAATAGTTATAATAGTTTTTTGGGGGTTTTTTTGAGTCAGAGTCTTAACTCTGCTGCCCAAGCTGGAGTGCATTGGCACACTCATGGATACCACAACCTCAAGCAGCAGGGTTCAGGTGATCCTTTTGCTACAACCTTCCAAGTAGCTGGAACCACAGCCACAGGACACTACCAAGCCTGGCTATTTTTCTGAATTATTGTAGAGATGAAGGCTCGCCAAGTTGCCCAGGTTGGTCTCAAACCCCTGGGGTCAAGCAATTCTCTTGACCCCTGCCTCCCAAAGTGCTGGGATTACAGGTGTGAACCACCATGCCCAGCTTGTTATAACAGTTTTTTAGTCAATTTCTTATTCTATTTTTTTTTAGAATACAAGATCATGTCATCTGCAAATCATTAAAGTTTTACTTCTTCCTTTCCATGTCAAATGTCTTTCATTTTTTCTTGCCTGATTGACTTGCTTAGAGCCATAAGTGTAATGTTTAGTGATGAAAGCATTCTTGGCCAGGCTCGGTGGCTCAGTCTGTAATCCCAACACTTTCGGAGGCCAAGGTGAGTGGATTGCCTGAGCCCACGGGTTCGAGACCAGTCCGTGGGTGAGACCTCGTCTGTACAATAGAATAAAAAATAGCTGAGTGTGGTAGTGCGCATCTATAGTTCCAGCTACTCAGAAGACTGAGGTGAAAGGATTGCTGGAGCCCAGCAGGTCGACACTGGGATGGCTGTAAGCGTGCATGCCAATGCACTCCAGCCTGGATGAAGGAGTGAGATTCTAACTAAAAAAAAAAAACAAACCAGAAAAGCATTCTTGTTTTGCTCCTTGTCTTAAGGATAAAGCATTTGATCTTTTACCTTTAAATAAGATATTAGCAGCCGGGCTCGGTGGCTCAGCCTGTAATCCCGCGCCTTTGGGAGTCTGAGGTGAGTGGATTGCCTGAGCCCGCGGGTTCAAGATCCGCCTGGGCAACTTGACGAGACCTCATCTCTACAATAAATCAAAAATTAGCTGGGCGTGGTAGCACGTGCCTGTAGTTCCAGCTACTTGGAAGGCTGAGGCGGAAGGATTGCCGGAGCCCCAGCAGGTTGAGGTTGTGATGGCCAGGAGCGGCCACTGCACTCCAGTCTGGGCGACAGAGTGAGAGTCCAACTCAGAAACAACAAAAAACGATATTAGCATATTAGTTATGGTTTTTGTAGATGCCCTTTATCAGATTGAGGCAACTAGTATTTTTAGAAAATCTTTTAGGTAGATTGCAATGTGTAGTCAATAAAATAGGCTTTGTATAAGGAATTAGTGTAAATTATTATATTACTACTATTGAAATTTCACAATGGAGAATGATATTTATATATTTATTATATGTTTTCCTCTATGTTAGGTCAGTGAATCAAGTTGATGCTGTGGGAAAGCAAAGATTTGCACAGAAAGCAAGCAAGCAAAAGAATTTATTCACTTTCGAAGAGAGAGAAGGGGCCAGATGCTTAAAGGAAGCATCTACCCTGAATGCTTAGGGCTAGGGTTTGTGAGGTTTTTTCAGGAGGTCAGCAAACTTTCTTTGGCGAGATCACAAGAGAGCTGGTGCCTTGGTGATATTTCTCATATCTCTGGTGGCTGGATTTATGGTGGCCAGATTTATGGGTGATTGATCAGTCATGTAGGCAAAGACTGAGCTGAGAGCTGGAAGACAAATTCTTGGAGCAAAGATGTTAATGAACCTTCCCTAGGGGTCCTAGAAAAATGGCTATTCTTTTAATTATTGATTATTGCTGGCTGGGCTTGGTGGCTCAGCCTGTAATCCCAGCACTTTGGGAGGCCGAGGCAAGCGGATTGCCTGAGCCTGTGGGTTTGAGACC
This sequence comes from Carlito syrichta, assembly GCF_000164805.1. Classification (NCBI taxonomy): domain Eukaryota; kingdom Metazoa; phylum Chordata; class Mammalia; order Primates; family Tarsiidae; genus Carlito; species Carlito syrichta. Next base: position 16,658 of record NW_007041093.1, read on the forward strand.
AGCCTGGACAACTTGGTGAGACCTTGTCTCTACAATAAATCAAAAATTAGCTGGGCGTGTTAGTGCACGCCTGTGTTCCAGCTACTAGAAGACTGAGGCAGAAAGATTGCCGGAGCCCAATGGGTTGAGGCTGAGGTAGCCATGAGTGTGCCATTGCATTCCAGCCTGGCAGACTCCGACTCAAAAAGAGAGACGATTATTGCTGTGCATTCAGCACTGACCTGAGTACACGAGCCACTGCCAGGACTGCCCAAGATGATCGAGGTAACTCCATTTTGGCTTTGTCCTTTCACTCTGTAGGAAAAAAAATGATTAACATAGAAATGGGGTCTTGCTATGTTGTCCATGCTGGTCTCAAACTCTTTGTGTCAAGTGGTCTTCTTTTCTGCTTCTGAAAGTGCTGGGATTCTAGGTGTCAGACCATGCCCAGCTGAGAAAATAAGATTTTTTTTTGAGTAGGGTCTCACTCTGTCACCAAAGCTGGAGTGCAGTGGCCCACTCATGGCCCCTGCAGCCTTGACCTGCTGGGCTCAGTCAATCCTTCTACTTCAACCTTCCAAGTAGGTGGAACTACAGGCCTGCACCACCACACCCAGCTAATTTGTTTTTGGATTTATTGTAGAGACGAGATCTCACCAAGTTGTCTAGGTTGGTCTCGAACTCCTGGACTCAGGCAGTCCTCTTGCCTCCACCTGCCAAAGTGCTGGGATTGCAGGCATGAACCACTGTGCCTGGCTAAAAAATGTGATTTTTAGCCGGGCTTGGTGGCTCAGCCTGTAATCCCTCACTTGGGGAGGCTGAGGTGAGTGCATTGCCTGAGCCCGCGGGTTCGAGA
>NW_007041093.1:17570-28036 GCF_000164805.1 Carlito syrichta
AAAAAAAAAAAAAAAAAAAAAAGATTTTTAATGAGTAGTAGAAAAGTTCAGAAATCCAGTTTTACTTCTGTTCGTTAAGGGTATTTTTTTCTTTTATATGACCAAATTAAATAGCTCCTAGAAAATTTATACTTTGAGTAAGCTATTTGTCTTTGTATTCCAGGCAGAAGGATGCCACGGAGAAAGAAAAAAGTGAAAGAAGCCGTTGAATCTCAGAACCTGGAGAAGAAGGATGTGGAAACTCCCAGTTCTGTCAGTGCGAGGAAGAAGCGCAGACTTGAAGATGCATTCATCGTGATATCTGATAGCGATGGAGAGGTCAGTGTTGGAAAGTGGAGTTCTGGGTCTCAGCTGGCCTCTTTACCCGTGTCTGGTTTGTTTTGTGACTGTACCTTAGTGCCAGCTCACCAAGACCATGCAATTTCTACTCATCTTTGTTTTGATTTATAAATGGAATTAAGAATTGCTTAAAAGAAAGTAATCATGCTGTTCAGTTGAGGACGGATCATAGGTCTTCAGTTTTATAATATAGTAACTCAGTGATATTTTAGAACTATTTGAATAAATCCATTGTAAATCTTAATTTTCGCGTGTCTGGCAAGTAAAGGAAAATGTGAATGTTTTTAAGTCTCTAGATATGTTCTAGATATAGAGGTACCTAACCACCTGCAGTTGTTTAAACTAAAATTAATTAAAATTAAAAATCAGCTTCTTTATTGCGCTAGTCACATTTCCAATGATCAAAGCCGCGTGAGACTAGTGTCAGGTCCATTAGGCAGCACAGCTGTGGAGCGTTTCCATTGTTAGAGCACTTTGTTGAATAGAGCTTCTGTAGAGCTCATCCTCTGGTCTTTCGGTGCCTATTTCCCGTTTGTTTATTGGAGGTTTTTTTTCCCCTGCCTGTAGGTCAGGTCTAACAAACAGGTAATTAGGTCATTATTTTTTCCTTCAAATTTCCTTCTCTTTCTCTATATCTTTTTTTTTTTTTTTTTTTTTTTTTGAGTTGGAGTCTCACTCTGTCGCCCAGACTGGAGTGCAGTGGCCGCTCCCGGCCACCGCATCCTCGACCTGCGGGGCTCCGGCGATCCTTCCTCCTCAGCCTTCCGAGTAGCCAGAATTACAGGCACTCGCTACCACGCCCGGCTTATTTTTTGATTTATTGTAGAGATGAGGTCTCGCTGCCCAGGCGGGTCTCGAACCCGCGGGCTCAGGCAGTCCACTCACCTCAGCCTCCCAAAGGTGCGGGATTACAGGCTGAGCCACCGAGCCTGGCTTCTCCTATATCTTTTATCTCACTTAATGGTAGAATCACTCATTTCCCCTAGCGTTAAAGCTCCGCATTATCTCTGACTCCTCATCTTTTACACCTAATTGGTCTTCACATGCTTTAATTTTTACCTCCTGGCGTGGCACGATGACTCAGGCCTGTAATCCCAGCACTTTGGGAAGCCGAGGCAGGAGTATCCCTTGAGTCCAGGAGTTTGAGACCAGCCTAGGCAATATAGCAAGACCTTTTCTCTACAAAAAATCAAAAATTAGCCAGGCGTGGTGGCACACACCCATAGTCCCAGCTACTCAGGAGGCTGAGGTGGGAGAATTGTTTGAGCCCAGGAGGTTGATGCTGCCATGAGCTGTGCTTATACCGTTATACTCCAGCCTGGGTGACAGAGTGAGATGCCAACTCAAAAAATACACAAATAGTCTGGGCGCATTATGCCTATAATCCCAGCACTTTGGGAGGCTGAGGTGAGAGGATTGCCTGAGCCCACAGGTTCGAGACTAGCCTGGGCAACTTGACGAGACCTCATCTCTACAATAAATCAAAAAAATGAGCTGGGCGTGGTGGCATATGCCTGTAGTTCCAGCTACTTGGAAGGCTGAGGTGGAAGGATCGCCTGAGCCCAGCAGGTCGAGGCTGTGGTGGCCCTGAGTGTGTGCCACTGCCCTTCAGCCTGGATGACAGAGTAAGACTCCAACTCAAAAAAATAAATAAAAATACACAAATAAATAAAATAAAAATACAATAATATATAATTTTTATTGTCAACAAAAATTTAAAAACGTGGTATTAGTCTTGGCAAGTGGGCAATAAAATGAATGAACTTCTGATAAGAATGTAATGACACTATTTGTGAAGGTTCTTAGCGATCATACCATCCTAAAATTCTAAACTGCTCTTGCAGAGATTATGGAGCCAAAGTTTTTTTGTTTTTTGTTTTTTTGAGTCAGGGCCTAACTCTGTTGCCCAGACTAGAGTGTAGGGGCATGATCACTGCTCACTGCAGCCTTGACATTCTGGGCTCATGTGATCCTCCTGCCTCAGTCCCCTGAGTAGCTTGAAGTACATGTAAGTACCATCTTGCCTAGTTGATTGTTGTGATTTTTTTTGCAGAGATGAGGTCTTGCTGCGTTGCCTGGATTGACCTCGAACTCCTGGGATCTTTCCTACTTTAGCCACTCAGACTCACATATCAGCCTCCTCTGGAACACCCTTGCAGACACACCAAAGAGATAATGCTTTAGTAGTTCACTAGGTATTCCTTAACCCATTCAAGCCAAAATTGACCATTTTGGTATTTCTTGGAGCTCTTTATATAGCAGAACATATGTCAGATGTCAGATATGTTATACATACAGTAATAATGGGCATAAAATAAAAATAGTGTGAATACTTGTACTCACCATCTGAGAATCTCTCTTCTCTTCAGGGGTCCATCCCTACTTGCATTCTTTTCCACCCATCCAAAGGTAACCTCTGTATTTGTTTTGACCTCCCATGCTTTTCTTGCACTTTTATCACATTTATGTGTATCTCTGTATATTTTGATTTTTTTTCAAGTTGCGAGTTTTACTCTGTTGCCCAGGCTAGAGTGCCCAGTGGCACACTCATGCCATTGCAGCCTCTACGTGTTGGTCTCAGGTGATGTTTCCACCGCAGCTTTCCAAGTAGCTAGAACTACAGGTGTGTGCCAACACACCCAGCTAATTAAAAAAAAATTTTACTGTAGAGATGAGATTTTGCCAAGTTGCCGGCTGGTCTTGAACCCTTGGGCTCAGGCAGTTTTCTCACCTCAGCCTCCCAAAGTGCTGAGATTATAGACGTGAGCCACCACACCTGGCTCTCTATATTTTGAGAAGCAAAGTATTAGTGGTTAGAGATGTCTACCGCCATTTTTCAATAATCTACCTGTTCTCCAGAGATTTGAGATTTTACCTTTCTCATAAAGTAAAATCTTGTGGTTTTTTTTTTCTTTTTGAGTTGGAGTCTTACTCTTGCCCAGGCTGCAGGACAGTGGCACAATCATGGCTCACACAACTTTGGCCTTCTGGGCTCAGGTGATTTTCCCACTGCAGCTTACCAAGTGGTTATGAGGGACTAGGGACATGCCCACCATGCCCAGCTAATTTTTTTTTTTTTTGAGTTGGAGTCTCACTCTGTTGCCCGGAGTGCAGTGGCTTCTCCCGGCCACCACAGCCTCGACCTGCTGGGCTCTGACAATTCTTCTGCTTCAGCCTTCCAAGTAACTGGAACTACAGGCACACACTACCATGCCCGGCTAATTTATTGTAGAGATGAGGTCTCAAAAAAAAAAAAAAAAAAGATCTTCGGTCATTCCTGAGAGTCATTACTGACATTTTTTGGTTGAGTAAAAGTCTTTGCTTCTCTAGAAATAAACATATGTTCCTGACTGCCCTTTTTCCTCCATGTTCTAAATAATAGTTTCTTGACTTTCACAGTGTGTGTTTTCTAGCATCTGCTTACCCCTTTATAAAAGATAGCTTTGTATCACTATTTGCTCATAAAATTAACATCTGTATACCTAGAGGCATTTGTTCCCTTCAGTCTTTTGCTTGGATGCAGCTTTTAGTATTTCTTGTATCAAAAATAGGTTATAGATGAAGTGAATATTTTGTCTCAGCAGATTCTTTTGCAGTTTTTAACTTTACAGATTTTAAGCTCAGTTACCTATTTGTTTATTAGCCTTCAAAATGGCGCTACTTAAAACTTTTCATTTTTTATAGGCTTTTAACTCAGTATTTAACATCACTGAGTGCTTGTTGTGTGCCAGGTGCTCCTGGGACTGGGACTGCAGTGGTGGACAGCAGAATCTCTGCTCTTATAGAGCCTGCTTGGTGAAGGGCATCAAACCGACTTTGGTTTGGTACTAGAAACCTTGCCCTAGACTAGTTTTTTTAAAAAGTTGACCATTTCAGCTGGGCTCGGTGGCTCAGCCTGTAATCCCGTGCCTTTGGGAGGCTGAGGTGAGTGGATTGCCTGAGCCTGCGAGTTCGAGACCCGCCTGGGCGGTGAGACCTCATCTCTACAATAAATCAAAAAATCAGCCGGGCGTGGTAGTGCGTGCCTGTAATTCCGGCTACTTGGAAGGCTGAGGTGGAAGGATCGCCGGAGTCCAGCAGGTCGAGGCTGCGGTGGCCGGAAGTGGCCGCTGCACTCCAGTGTGGGCGACAGAGTGAGACTACAACTCAAAAAAAAAAAAAATTGACCATTTCATCATTGTTTTCTTTTCTTTTCTTTCTTTTTTTTTTTTTTGGTGTGTGTCACCCGAGTCTCACTGTCACCCAGGCTGGAGTGCAGTGGCACACTCATGGCTGCTGCAGCTTTGACCTGCTGGGCTCAGGTGACCTTCCACCTTAGCTTTCCAAGTTGCTGGAACCACAGGCACACGCCACCACATCCAGCTAATTTTTTGGTTTATTGTAGAGGCGAGGTCCCATCAAGTTGCTCAGGTTGGCCTTCAGTTTTAAAAGATTTTTTAAAAAACTTGGTTCAAACGATTAAACTGTTCTGGAATTTTTGAACAACCTCAACTTTAATTGTTCTATCTTTTGGTCTCTCCAACCATAGAAATAATCCAAAAGTTTTAGTATTGCATCATCCAGACATTTCCAACACTTTTTTTGTACAATAAAGAGTAAAAAAGTTTTTTGTCTTAGACTGTGTCTTGACTTGTTTTAGAAGATACTGTCACCAAATAGACAATAACAGTGTTTGTATATTTGGTATCTATTGAGACTAGCAACAATTCAGGTATATTTATTTATGACTTTTCCTACAAAGTCTTTGTATTTTAGAGATATCATTATAGTTACATTCTGGAGTGTGCAGTTAATAGTTTTGGAGATTTTGAACTTTGAATTCAATTATTTTTTAGATACAGGGACTATTCTTGTTATCTATTTCTCCTTGAGTAAGCTGTGGTAGTTTGTCTTTCAAGGAATTTACCCATTTTCAGCTGTTAAATTTATGTGCATAGAGTTTTTGTAGTATTCTTTTATTATCCTTCTGATATCTGAGGGTCTATAATGATTACCCTCTTTTATTCTTGGTATTCTTTTTTTTGTCAGTCTAACTAGAGGTTTATCAATTTTATTGATCTTTATGAAGAACTGACTTGGTTTTCCTTCAACCGGAGTAATTTCTTTTAGCTTTTTTTCTTTTTGAGTCAGGTCCTACTCTATCACCCAGGCTGGAATGCAGTGGCACGATCTTGGGTCACTGTAGGTCTTGACCTTATGGACTCAGGTGATCCTCCTGCCTCAGCCTCCTGAGTAGCTGGGACTACAGTCTTGCACCACCATGCCCAGCTAGTTTTTTGATTTTTTTATAGAAAAGTGGTCTCACTGTGTTGTCTAGGCTGCTCTTGAACTCTTGGGCCTAAGCAGTCCTCCTACCTTGGCCTCCCAAAGTGCTGAGATTCCAGGCTTGAGCCACCATACCTGGTCTAGCATTTTTTTTTTTTGAGTTGGAGTCTCACTCCATCGCCCAGACTGGAGTGCAGTGGCCGCTCCCGGCCACCGCAGCCTCAACCTGCTGGGCTCCGGCGATCCTTCCGCTTCAGCCTTCCAAGTAGCTGGAACTGCAGGCGCACCAGCTAATTTTTGATTTATTGTAGAGATGTGGTCTTACCAAGTTGCCCAGGCGGGTCTCGAACCCGCAGGCTCAGGCAATCCACTCACCTCAGCCTACCAAAGACGCAGAATTACAGGCTGAGCCACTGAGCCCGGCTAGAAAGGCTGTTTTTTCATTGGTTTGCTTTTATACCTATGTTAAAAATCTGTCACGTCTATACTGTGATCCTTTCACCTCAGCCTCCTGAGTAGGTGGGACCATAGGTGTGTGCCTCCATGTCAAGCTGACTTTTTAATTTTTTCTAGAGATGAAATCTTGCTGTTTGCCTAGGCTGGTCTCAAATTCCTGAGCTTATGCAATTTTTCTGCCTTAGTCTTCCAAAGTGCTGGGATTACAGGTGTGAACCACTGTGCCCAGCTGTATTTTTACTTTTGTATGCTGCATTTATTTGTTTTTGAGTTGGAGTCACACTTAGTCACCCAGGCTGGAGTGCTGTGGTATGCTCTCGGCTACCCCATCCTCGACCTGCTGGGCTCAGGCGAACCTTCTAAGTAGCTGGAACCATAGGCGCATGCCCGGCTAATTTTTTGATTTATGGTAGAGACGAGGTCTCAATACCCGTGGGCTCAGGCAGTCCACTTGCCTCAGCCTTTCAAAGTGCTGGGATGACAGGCTGAGTCACTGAGCCCGACATGAATGCTGCATTTATGAGGTCCATTTGATTTTCTTGTTTTGGTTAGTGATTTAGGTTTTCTTGTTCATCTGTATGCTTTAAGAATTTTTCTTTATCTTTAGGGTTTACTAAGATATGTCTGGGAATTAATTGTTCAAGGTCCATTTTCTTAGACATTGGTGGGTACTTTTAGTATACAGACTCTGGTCTTTCTTCCCCCTCCAAGAATGTTTTCTTGGATTGTAGTATTTCAAGTTTTAATATTGGCTTGTTCTATTGTTTCGTTTTTGGCTTCAGAGATCCCGATTATATGTGTATTGGATCATCTTTGCTTATATTCTCTTTAAGCCACTTCAGGCTCATTTCCCTCCTTTCTTTATTTCATTTTTTTCCCCTTTTGTAGAAATGAGATCTCAACTATGTTGCCCAGGCTTGAATTCCTGGGATAAAGCAATCCTCCTGTCCTGGCTTGGCCTCTCAGTGTTGCTTGGATGATAGATGTGAGCCAACACGCCTGGCCTATTTCATTTTTTGTTGTCTTGGTGTTTTTTTGGCCTTTCTTCAATAATCTTTATTAAATTTTGAGGTGTATTTGGTTCTCTTTTGTTTCTGTAGGATTTTTCATTTACCCTTTTTTTCTTTTCCTTCACTACCCAGTGAGGTGCCAAAGAGTGATTGAAAATAAATGAGTACACGCTGAGTTTAAACATTGTTATTGGTTTTTAAACCTTGAATCAAGCTTCTTTTATCTTGGGTGATGCTTATGGGTATTTTGGAGCTAGGCTTTTTTTTTTGAGTTGGAGTCCCACTCCGTCGCCCAGACTGGAGTACAGTGGCACACTCAAGGCCACCCCAGCGTCGACCTGCTGGGCTCTGGCAATCCTTCCACCTCAGCCTTCCAAGTAGCTGGAGCTATGGGCATGCGCTACCACACATGGCTAATTTTTTGATTTATTGTAGAGCTGAGGTCTCACCAAGTTCCCCAGGCTGGTCTCGAACCCGCGGGCTCAGGCAATCCACTCACCTCAGCCTCCCAAAGGCGCGGGATTACAAGCTGAGCCACCAAGCCTGTCCTGTCCTTTTTTAGAAAAATGTGACTCTGTACATGACAGATAATAATGTTAATTTATTATACATTTTTATTTTTATGATTTTTTTTTTTAGTTTCATATCTTACATGTTTTTCTTTTTCTTTTTTTGAGTTGGAGTCTCCCTCTGTTACCCAGGTTGGCGGGCAGTGGCATGCTCCTGTCCACCACAGGCGATCCTGCCACCTTAGCCTTCCAAGTAACTGGTACTATAGGCATACGCCACCATGCCCAGCTAATTTTTAAAAAATTTATTGTAGGGATGAGGTCTTGCCAAGTAGCCCAGGCTGGTCTCGAACCTGTGGGCTTAGGAAATCCTCTCACCTTGGCCTTCCAAAATGCTGGGATTGTAGGGGTGAGCCACCACGCCCAGCCACATGTTTTTCTTTCTGTACAGAAAAGAATCTTCTGATTTTTTTTTTTGAGTTGGAGTCTCACTCTGTCACCCAAACTGGAGTGCAGTGGTTGCTCCCGGCCACCACAAGGCTCGACCTGCTGGGCTCTGGCGATCCTTCTGCCTCAGCCTTCCAAGTAGCCAGAACTACAGGCACATGCTACCATACCCGGCCAATTTTTTTATTTATTGTAGAAATGAGGGTCTCGCCAAGTTGCCCAGGCAGGTCTTGAACCCATGGGCTCAGGCAATCCACTTACCTCGGCCTCCCAAAGCGCGGATTACAGGCTGAACCACCGAGCATGGCCTCTTCTGATGTGAGCTATCACATTTATAGCTATCACTGATTCTTCAGAGGGCTCCATTTGCCACAGAAGATGTAGAAGAGATAGAGAAATTACCACTTTTAATGACAGGCACCCTGATCATGTTTCTTGTTTTGCAACAGGAGTCAAGGGAAGAGAATGGATTGCAGAAGACAAAGACAAAGCAGTCAAATAGAGCAAAGTGTTTGACCAAAAGAAAAATTGCACGTATGTTTTTATTTTTCTTGTGATCGTTTGGAAATTGTAACAGTCATAGAATCAATACTAGCTTTTCTTTTCTTTTTTTGTTTTTTTGAGTTGGAGTCTCACTCTGTCGCCCAGACTGGAGTGCAGTGGCCGCTCCCGGCCACCGCAGTCTCGACCTGGTGGGCTCCGGCCGCCTCAGGCTTCCAAGCAGCTGGAACTACAGGCGCGTACTGTCATGCCCGGCTAATTTTTTGATTTATTGTAGAGACGAGGCCTCACCAATTGCCCGGGCGGGTCTCAAACCCGTGGGCTCAGGCAATCCTCTCGCCTCGGCCTTCCAAAGCACAGGATTACAGACTGAGCCACCGAGCCCGGCAATACTAGTTTTTCTTTAGAAAAAAGAGTTCTCTGAGTAAGGGTGTATGTGCTTCCTGTTTATAGTGAAATTCGTTAAAATTTGTAGGAGTTCCTTTTAGAGTTACTTATAGTTTATATAGTTGACTTATTAGAGGCAGGGTGTGGAAATAAAAAATGTGACTTTCAGAGCGAGGCACATTTGGATTTCAATTCTTGCTTTTAACCCCTTACTACTGCTTTTAGCTTACTTCTGTTTTTTCATTAATAAAATGTGGACAATAATACTTATTTAGAAAGTCACTCAGTAGAGACTCAAGTGATAGTACATATTACTGTTTTTGCCATTACAGTTCTGTGTTGGCAGTTTGCATTCTCTTTGTTACTCAGTCTTAAAGGTCATCAATCTTATTATACTTTTGCATTTTAATGTGAAATGAAATGTTCAGTTATTTCAACTAACTTTTCAGTATAACTAGTTGAAATTATTACAATAATTGATTCAAGATAAACAAGGTTTTTTCCACTGTTAATTTGAATTATGGGTGATTTAGGATTAAAGTTTCAGACTTGTATGATTAAGTATAAATAGCTCTTTGTTATTTATTTATTTATTTATTTGAGTTGGAGTCTCACTGTCACCCAGACTGGAGTGCAGCAGCCACTCCTCGCCACCACAACCTCAACCTGCTGGGCTCCGGTGATCCTTCCGCCTCAGCTTTCCAAGTAGCTGGAATTACAGGCGCATGCTACCACGCCTGGCTAATTTTTTTGGTTTATTGTAGAGATGAGGTCTCGCCTGCCCGACCGGTTCTCAAACCTGCGGGCTCAGGCAATCCACTCATCTCAGCCTCCCAAAGGTGTGGGATTACAGGCAGAGCCACCGAACCCGGCAGTTCTTTGTTATTAAATTATTGCAGTGTATCTAGATATAGCTGTCTCTATGGTTAGATCTATTTATTGTACTCAAGTTGCTGTCAGTCTTGAGAATTATAGGTAGTAGTTACTTTTTTTTTTGAGTTGGAGTCTCACTCTGTCACCCAGGCTAGAGTGTAGTGGCATGCTCACAGCCATTGCAGCCTCAACCTGCTGGGCTCAGGTGATCCTTCTGCCCCAGCCTTCCAAGTAGCTGGAACTACAGGAGTTTGCCACCATGCCTGGCTATTTTTTTTTTTATTTATTGTAGAGATGAGGTCTTGCCAAATTGTCCAGGCGGGTCTCGGAGCCCTGGACTCACATAATCCTTTTGCCTTGCAACTTCCAAAGTGCTGGGATTTCAGGCTTGAGCCACTGGGCCCAGCTGGTAGTTACTTTTTGAAATGTAGTAATCCTTATCAGTCATTGGCTAAGTTTTTGTTATCATTGGTAGACTGTTGCTGGTTGTTTGCTTGGTTTTCTTGATCTTTACAGTCAAAGTGGGTTCTACTTTTCTATTTTGTTCTACTTTTCTGTTTTTGATCATTCTTTTTCAAATCCATTGTGAGCCGGGCTTGTTGGCTCAGCCTATAATCCTGCACTTTGGAAGGCTGAGGTGAGTGGATTGCCTGAGCCCGTGGGTTCGAGACCCGCCTGG
>NW_007041093.1:28125-30687 GCF_000164805.1 Carlito syrichta
AAAAAAAAAAAAAAAATCCATTGTGACAATCTGACTTTTAATTGGTATGTTAAAACCATTTACATTTTTTTTTTTGAGTCGGGTGTTTCACTCTGCTGCCCAGGCTGGAGTCAGTGGCATGATCACGGCTCACTGCAGCCTTTACCTCCCAGTCTCCAGTGATCCTTCTACTTCAGCCTCCTGAGTAGCTGGGACTACAGGCATGTGCCACCATGCCCAGCTAATTGTTTGGTTTCTTTTGTAGAGACAAGGTCTTGCTGTGTTGCGTAGGCACGTGCCAAACTCCTGGGCTCAAGTGTATCTCCTGCCTCTGCCTCCCAAAGTGCTGGGATTACAGGCATGAGCCACTGTGCTTTTTCAATGAACTTTTCAGTATAACTAGTTGAAATTATTACGGTAGTTGATTCAAGATGAACATTTACTTTTTTTAAGATTAGAAAATATAGTTTATTTAGAAAGTAAATTAGAGAGAGAGGGAGAAAGAGGAGATTCACCTCCCCAGGTAGAGAAGGGGCTGAAGCCAGGAAATATGGCCTGGCCATAGCTAAAAGAGCACATGGCCACACCATAGCTTAGCAAAGCAATGATCGGACAATGGCCACAATGGTCTGGCAATGGCCTGTTTATTTTTTTTTTTTTTTTAAGTTGGAGTCTTATTTTGTCACCCAGGCTGGTGTGCATTGGTACCATCATGGCTGCCTCAGCCTTGACCTGTTGTGCTCAGTTTATCCTTCCAGCTCAGCCTTCTAAGTAGCTGGGACTACAGGTGTGCACCACTACCTCCAGCTAATTTTGTGATTTATTTTGGAGATGAGGTTTTACCATGTTGCCCAGGCAGTTTTCAAACTCCTGGGCTTAAGTGATCCTCCCATCTTGGGCTCACAAAATGCTGGGATTACAGGTGTGAACCACTGTGTCTGGCCCCCATTTACATTTAATGCATTTGTAGTTGGATTAAAATGTACTGTTTTGGAAGATGTTTATGTATTTTAGGGTTTTTTTTGTTTCTTGTTTCTTCTTTGCTAATTTTTGTATTTGTTGCATATTATTTTATGTCTCTGTAAATTCCAAAATTATTATTATTATTATTATTTTTGAGTTGGAGTCTCACTCTGTTGCCCAGACTGGAGTGCAGTAGCCACTCCCGGCCACCGCAGCCTCGACCTGCCGGGCTCCGGCGATCCTTCCGCCTCAGCCTTCCAAGTAGCTGGAACTATAGGTGCGCACTACCACACCCAGCTAATTTTTTGATTTATTGTAGAGATGAGGTCTCACCAATTTGCCCAGGTGGGTCTTGAACCCGCAGGCTCAGGCAATCCACTCACCTCAGCCTCCCAAGGCGCGGGATTACAGGCTGAGCCACTGAGCCGGGCTCCAAAATTATTTATAATATTTATGGTTATTTATATCTTTTTTGCCACACCTGACTCTCAAACATATTTATGTCTTTTAAGAAATGTTTATTTGGCTGGGCTCAGTGGCTCAGCCTGTAATCCCAGTGCTTTGGGAGGCCAAGGCGAGTGGATTGCCTGAGCCTACAGGTTTGAAACCTGCCCAGGCAACTTGGCAAGACCTTGTCTCATTGTACAATAAATAAAAAATTAGCTGAACGTGGTAGCATGCGCCTGTAGTTCTGGCTACTTGGAAGGTTGAGGCAGAAGGATCGCCAGAGCCCAGCAGGGCGAGGCTGCGGTGGCCAGGAGTATACCACTGCACTCCAGTCTGGGCGAAGGAGTGAGACGCCAACTCAAAAAAAAAAAAAAAAAAAATGTTTACTTTAGAGCTCTTGCTGTGTAAAAAGAAAAAATGTTTTGTGGTTGCCCTAGAGTTTATAGTGCACATATTTAACTAGTCATGGTCGCTTTCAAATACTGTTATATAGCTTCACATGTAAAGACTGTGTGACAATATATATGCCCAATTCCTTCCTGTTCGCCTTTGTGTTAATTTTGCCATGCATTATCCTTTTTCATATATTGTAAGCACAAAATACATTGATACTATTTTGCTTTAAATATATGATTGTCTTTTAGAGCAATGAAAATGCAAAATTAAGAATTCTGTACTTTCAACTGGGCATGGTGACTCATGCCTGTAATCCCAGCACTTTGGGAGGTGGAGATGAGAGGATTGCCTGAGCCTAGGGGTTCGAGACCAGTCTGGGTAACTTGGTGAGACTTAGTCTCTTCAATAAATAAAAAAATTATCAGGGTGTGGGGGCACGCGCTTATAGTTAGTTCCAGCTACTTGGGAGGCTAAGGTGGAAGGATCTCCTGAGCTCAGAAGGTCGAGGCTGCAGTGATCGTGAGCATGCCACTGCACTCCAGCCTGGGTGATAGAATGAGACCTTGACCAAAAAAAAAATTTTGTGCTTACCTCTGTTTGTACCATTTCAAGTTCTGAGTTTCTGTATTATATTCTTTCTGTTGGAAGAACTGACTTTTTTTTTTTTTTTTTTTGTTAGAGGCTCACTCTGTCGTCCAGACTGGAGTGCAGTGGCCGCTCCCGGCCACCGCAGCCTCGCCCTGCTGGGCTCTGGCGATCCTTCCGCTTCAGCCTTCC